>NC_091207.1:8200678-8453294 GCF_040958095.1 Procambarus clarkii
AAACAACAACATGGCTGCAGCCAGGCCATCCAGACAGTCACCAACACCTGAAAGGCCAAAGCAAATTGACGAGCCCGAGCCCACAACCGCAAAAGGTATGAGCAAGAAAAATACCCTGTGCTAAAAGGCACTCTAAACCCAAGAAAGGCCAGAAATGCAGAGCCCTTGCAGCTATTACCCAAGTGTAGTTACTGGAGGAGAGCTACACCTCTGGTGTCCTGTCTTCCCAGTACTCTGTCATATAACGCTTTGAAATTACTGACGGTTTTGGCCTCCACTACCTTCTCACCTAACTTGTTCCAATCGTCTACCACTCTCTCTTTGCAAAAGTGAAGTTTCTTATATTTCTTTGCCAGCTTTATTTAGTTAAGTTTAAATCGATGAATTCTTGTTCTTGAAGTTCCAGGTCTCAGGAACTCTTCCCTATCAATTTTATCGATTCCTGTTACTATTTTGTACATAGTGATCATATCACCTCTTTTCCTTCTATCTTCTAGTTTTGGCATATTTAATGCATCTAATCTCTCCTCGTAGCTCTTGTCCTTCAGCTCTGGGAGCCACTCTTAGCCTTTATAACACCCACTGTCCTATGCTTACAAAAAACCAGCATTGAATGTAATGAAACGCCATTTTCTGGGTGAGTCCCGGAGGCTCCCCGGAGCTATCCCAGGCTGATATGCTAATGTCAGACTTTGGCATCAGTCATGTGTATGGAGTTCTTAGGCCTACCGGGGACCACGGCCAGAACCGGGCCCCCTCAGAGAGGCAAGGGGAGCAATGGCCTATAGAAGCCCCCGTGTAGTTGGAAGCATTCTATGTCTGCCATCGACTGGAACAGGCACCCAGAAAGGTAAGCGCCCCAAAACAAACCCCTATTCTGGTTAAAATTGCTACCTAATACCGAACTAGTGGATAGAACTCCCCAACCGAAAACAAGCAAATTAGTGTGACGTCACACACTGCCGCGCCGCTGTCTGCGCAGCTCCCCCCTCCCCGGGAGGGGGAAGGGGGAGCCCCAGACCCCCCGCGCCGGCTACCCACACCTCAGTTCTTGAGGCTGGATGTCAAAAACGCGAAAAACCGCCGACCGGAGGGAGGGAGGGATGCCGGGGAGCCTCCGGGACTCACCCAGAAAATGGCGTTTCATTACATTCAACGCTGGTTTTCTGGGGGGAGCCCCGTCGGCTCCCCGGAGCTAACTACCCACAGACAGAAAAAGAGGGACTTACCCGGGAGGCGGTCGTCGCTCACCCCTCAACTCGAAGCCGAGACAACTGGCTGCAACCGCCGACCCAAAGCAACACAGGCCCGACGAGGGCCAGGGACATTCACAAGGTAACGAGCAGCCAGGACCCTGTTCGACCGCCAAAATCCCCGCGCCCGAATATCAGACCAAGACATATTCCCAAAGACGGCAGCAAGAGCCGCGAACTTACGAACGTCATGGGCACGGGGATAGACCGCAGGCTGGCTAGACCTAATAACCCTGCGGACGACCTGAGAGACCCGAACCCGCGAACAGGGAAGAAGGGAAACCGGATCAACCCACAGCGCGTCCCCGGACACAGAAGCTGTGGCGCGCAAATAACGGCGAAGCGCCGCAACCGGACACAAAACATGATGCACCCCCGGCCTGACCAACCAAGCATCAACCACCCATGGACCCCTCCGGAACGCAGCAGTCTCATTCTTCGCCAGAAAAGAAGGAGACGGCAGCAAACGAACAAAACTATCACCACGACCAAAAGAGCAGAAACCCCTGCGCCGGAGGAGAGCATGAAGCTCCCCTACCCGACCCCCAGAGGCCAAAGCCAACAAGAAAAGTGCCTTGGAAAAACAATCCTGGACCGAAGGGGCCACAACGAAACGAGGAGATGAAAGGAAAGCGAGCACTCTGTCCAAAGACCAGGACGGCTCAGGCGACGCATGAGCAGGCCGGAGGTGAAACAATGCACGAGACAGCTTGCGAAACGGCGCAGACGTAACATCGATACCGAAAGCAAGCTGAAGCGGCTCCGCCAGCGCCGCACGATACGAAGCGACAGTGTTAGGCATAAGATGACGGTCCTGAAACAACCACGAGAGGAAGGACAAGACCACCCGAACAGACAAGGAGCTAACACGACGAAGACGCAAAAAGAAACGGAAGGACCGCCAGGAAACTTCATACTGCCGCCGAGAAGAAGCCCTCAGGTGGGACACCAACAAGGAGGCCACCTGATCACCATAGAGATGATGATAGACTCGAGTCAAAAAAACCATACGCGAAGACTCGAGGAGAAGATCGAACCAGCTACGTGACGTACCGGCCCGATCTGCTGAAAGAGGCGGAGCCGCGGGAAAAACCCTCGGGTTCGGACACCGAGCAACCAGCGCCTGAAACCAAGGCTGGGCCGGCCACCAAGGGGCCAGAAGGACAACTCTCCCCTGGTAAGTCTCTAAGCGAGTCAGGACCTGGAGCAACAGCCGAACTGGGGGAAAGAGGTACAGGAACCCCCACCTCGACCAGTCGAGCCGAAAGGCATCGACCCCGACGGCCTCGCAATCGGGGAAGGGCGCCGCATAAACGGGAAGACGCCGCGACCACGCCGACGCGAAGAGGTCCACCTCGGGGCGCCCGAACGTCTGGCAAAGCCAACGGAAGGACCCGTCGTCGACCGTCCACTCCGTGGAGAGGGGAACGAAGCGAGACAGGGCGTCGGCCAAGACGTTGGACACGCCCCGTACGTGAACCGCCAGGAGAGCCAAACCCCGAGAACTCAGCAGACGAGTCACCCGAAGCGACCAACCCCAAAGAGACAAGGACCGCATCGAACCCCCGCGGTTCAGGCAATGAACCACCGGAGAGCAGTCCGAATGGAGCCGAATCGTCGATCCGCGGGCCACCCGAATCCTCCCCAGAGCAAACCACACTGCCGCGAACTCCCGCACCGTACTGTGAGCTCGACGGAAGGACGGATCCCAACGCCCCTGGCCGGCCTGGTGAGCACTGGTCACAAAACCCCAGCCGAGAGACGACGCATCCGTGTACACATCGAGCGAGGGCTCGGGTAGGCGCCAAGGCACTGAACCCCGAAAAACCCGAAGAGGAAGCCGGTGACGCAGCAACCGACGCAAGTCCCCCGGGGGTCGAACTCTGCGATCGCGAGAGAGGCGGAAGGGGGAACCCCGAAGGAACCAGAACAGCCGTCGAAGCCAAACCCGACCCGGCGGGTAGACCACCATCGCGAAGTTCAGGCTCCCGCACAGCCCCTCGAGCAACCGCCGGGTGACCCGAGGGCCCTCCAGAAACAGACGAAGGCGGGACCGCAGCCGCAGGAGAGACTCCGGAGGGAGAGACAAGGAGGCGGTCCGAGAGTCCCACACGAGACCCAGCCAAGTCCGAACCTGAGAGGGAACCAGATGGGACTTCCTCCAGTTCACCAAGAACCCGAACCCGGCGAGCTGGGAAAGAACCAAATCCCTGGCTAGCAAGCAAGCTGACTGGCTGGGAGCCCAAACCAACCAGTCGTCGAGGTAGGCCAACACCCGAACACCTAGGAGACGCAAACGAGCCACCACAACCCGTGTAAGGCGTGTGAACACGCGAGGTGCCAGGTTCAACCCGAACGGGAGACAACGAAAACGGTAACTCAGACGCCCCACTACAAAACCGAGCCAGTCCCTGAACCGCGGATGAATCGGGACATGCCAATAAGCGTCCCGGAGGTCCAGAGACACCATCCAAGCACCCGGCTCCAAGAGGAGCCGAACCTGAGACAGCGTAGTCATCCGAAAGGAGGGGCAATGAACCCAGGGGTTCAGACGGGACAAGTCCAGAATGAACCGCAGGTCCGCGCAGTCCCGTTTCGGAACCGGAAACAGACGGGAAACCCATCTGAGGGACGACGTCGTTTCGACGACGCCCAAGCGAACCCACTCCAAGACGACTCGACAGAGCGCAGGGGAAGAAGCCTGCCCCGCCAGCCCCGACCCCCCAAAGGGGGGAGGGGCCACCCAACGCCACCGCAGGCCGCGAGACACGACCCGAAAGGCCCACGAATTGTGGGACCAGGCGCGGGCGAACAGCGCAAGCCGCCCCCCCATCGCCCCGTCAAAGGGGCAAACCGCGAAAGGGCCGGCGACCCTTACGAGACCCAGAACCCCGCACAGCGCGAACACCGCGCCGACCAGACGAGGGAGGGTCCGCAGGAGGAGCCAACCCCAAACCTGACACCAGAGGCCTACCACGACGAGAGGAACCCCGAGCCCTGGCACGACCTTTCCGGGAAGACCCACCCCGGGACCCCCGGAAAACCAACAAGTCCGACATCGGACGACAAGCCGCCGACGCAGCCTGAATAAACTGCGCCACGGCCGACTCCCCAAACAGGAGAGGACAAAAAGGTGAAGAACGCCTAAGAGCCAGAGCCCAAGCAGATTCCACGGAGGAACCCAGCACCGCCTGCCGACACGCGAGACGGGAAGCATAGAACAGGGAAACCGCATCCCGCAAAATCGGCGTGAACAGCTTCAACAAGGCAGCCGACGAACGCGCAGCCGAGGACAAGGTGCCGGACCCCGGGACGGACCCAAGCGTCCCCACATCCTCCACGAGCCAATCCGAAGACAGCTCCAGGAGGGAAAAGAACCGCAAGGCCGAACACAAAAGGCCCCGAGCGCGCAAGTCCTCCGCCACAAGCGCCGCCGAAAGGGAGGGAACCTGCACATGGAGCTGAATAACGCCCACATCGCGGGGAAGGGCAGGGGCAAACAAGCACTCATTCAGGTACTCAAGTTCACCCCCCAGGAAAACCTGAAGCACCGTGGAAGCTTCCCGCCACTCCAGCGTGCGGGAACGACAGAAGGAATGCCAGGAATCCAGACCAAACAAGGGGCAGTCTGCTAGCCAGGATGACTCCGGAACCTCGTAACGGAGCCAGAAAGGGAACGAAGTCCCAAACCTGAACGTGGACGGATCCATTTCCGAGGCATAATCCGGGTCACGCAGGAGGTAAGCTGCAAAGGCCGCGCGCACCACACCAGGTTGGATGCGATAAGCCGAAAACCTCCTGAAGGACGGAACCGACGTACCCGGGGGAACACGGAACCGTACCCGGGGAGGGGCCGACACCAAATCCAACTCGTACGCAGAGGGGGGGAAAGAAAACCCCACTCCTTGTAACAATAAGCCCCGCTCAGTGGGAAGAAAAACCCAGGCGGGGTCCAGCGGGGCCCAAGGCCCCCACGTCAGCCCCTCCCCAGCCTCGAGGTCCGTCACCACAGGACCCGAGGCCGAGTCCTCTCCCCAAGCCCCGACCCCACAAGACAAGGACGGAGCAGCCGGAAAAGCTGGAGGAAGGGGGGCCCACTGGTCAGACCCTGAAGCTTCGGCCGGGAGACAAGACTCGAATGCCTCTGCCGCCCCCCCGGAAGGGGCAACCCCCGAAGCTGCCCGAGTCTCGAGATCAAGTAACCCCTGCTCCGACCCCGAAACCCTCAGACGCTTCGGGGCCGGAAGCAGGGGCGGGGGACCAGAACGAACAGAAGGGGAAGGACGAGGAGGTGCGGACTGAACCAGGATCGAAGCGACCCCCACCCCCAAGTCCGGGTCTCGAAAAGCAAAGCGGGGCAGCCCCGGGGCATCCGGGGAAGCAACCAACCGAGCGCGTTGCAACAGACGAAACCTAGACTGCAACGCACGTGCCGCCTGTACCCGAATAGAATCATCAGAGGATTGGGTAAATTGAGTCACAAGCAAGCAGCAACACTCACAGGACTCAGGGTCGAAAGTACCACCGACCCAACAGGCAGCGTGGCAGAGGCAAAAACAATGAGGGTCACCCTGAGACAAGGGGACCGAGCAACCCTCAAACTCGCACACAGCGAGTGGGGACTCCGGGGTCACATCCATCGGACCCACGCGCCCCCTAGGGGATTCCCAGGGTCCTGAGCGTTTACTTTAAGAGGACTCGCGCTCAGGTAGTCCCAGGCAGGGTGCTGCAAACCGGCGCCCAAAACTACCAAGCAAACTTCTAAAGCTGAACCCCAGGGACGTGTACACTCACGGGGACCTAGCAGGGGGCGCCACCGAGGAGAACAGTGGAAGGGCAAAAACAAACTGAATAAAATGACAGAACCCCCCACCAGGCAAAAAACAAAAAGAAAAACAAAACCCCGCAAGAGGACAGCGAACCCCAAGGAACAGAGCCGGCCGCGATGTCGGGAATTACAAGCTGAGCAGCACCCTGCGCCCCTACCAGTGCAAACTGCCTCTTACCTGCCGGTAACAAGGGAGAACAGAACACCCAAGAGCCCAACAGGCGGCCGAAAAACCGAAAGGTAAAACGGACCAGCAGAGGCAGACCCCGAGGAGCCTGTGGAAGGTGGCCCCAAGCCCCAAGGGCAGTACTTACAGGGCACCTAGGGAAGGCAGCCCTAGGCGCATGCAGCCCGAGTACTGAAGATAACTCCTGGCTCTCGCACCCACAAAACTAACACCACACTCAAAGCACAGTGCAGTAGCGACACCGGAGCCAGAGCACACGACCACCGCCAATAGCATCAGCCTCAAGAACTGAGGTGTGGGTAGCCGGCGCGGGGGGTCTGGGGCTCCCCCTTCCCCCTCCCGGGGAGGGGGGAGCTGCGCAGACAGCGGCGCGGCAGTGTGTGACGTCACACTAATTTGCTTGTTTTCGGTTGGGGAGTTCTATCCACTAGTTCGGTATTAGGTAGCAATTTTAACCAGAATAGGGGTTTGTTTTGGGGCGCTTACCTTTCTGGGTGCCTGTTCCGGTCGATGGCAGACATAGAATGCTTCCAACTACACGGGGGCTTCTATAGGACATTGCTCCCCTTGCCTCTCTGAGGGGGCCCGGTTCTGGCCGTGGTCCCCGGTAGGCCTAAGAACTCCATACACATGACTGATGCCAAAGTCTGACATTAGCATATCAGCCTGGGATAGCTCCGGGGAGCCGACGGGGCTCCCCCCAGAAAAGTCACAAACAAAAGGCTTAACAATCCCTGGCTTACAAAGGGAATACTTAAATCCATTAATAAAAATCATGACCTTGAGAAGAAGTATAGGTTAGGAATTGTCTCCAAAGAATTCTCAAAGAATTACTCGTTATTGCTATCCAAGATAATTAGACGAGCCAAAACTAAATTCTACGAATATAAATTTACCCAAATAAAGAGCAACATAAAAAAAATTGGAGCACAATTCCACAAATATTGGGATCAAAGAAGATTTTAAATAACAAACCAACACTCCTGTCCAATAACGATGGTCAGCTTTCAGCCTCTGATTCTGCTATTGAGTTCAATAGGTTCTTCTCTTCCATTGAGTCATCCCTTGCAAATGATATTCCATCTTCCAGTACTGATGTTAAGGACTATCTTACAGGTAACTATCCACAGTCTCTGTACCTAACGCCTATTAATTCCACTGACGTCAATGAGATAATCCTTTCCCTTAAAACCAAGTCTAGTACCCTTGAGGAGATACCAACTTTAATTTACAAAAAACCCTCCAGATCTTTAGCCCCTGCTATTGCATTGCTCTTCAACAAGTCACTTGAACTCCAAACCTTTCCAGATATTCTAAAAAAAAAAAGCGAGAGTAACCCCTGTACACAAATGTGGTGATCACACAGATGCTAACAACTACAGACCTATATCAATCCTGCCTAACTTGTCAAAAAATATTGAAAAACTAATCTACAAGCAGCTTTACTCTTATCTAGCCAAACACAATATACTTAGCTCTTGCCAATATGGCTTCAGACCCAAAAAAAGAACTAACGATGCACTTATTAGTATGATTAACTTGATTTATGCAGCTCTTGATAAAAATGAGTTCTTTGTTGGGTTATTTGTGGACCTGCGTAAGGCTTTTGACACTGTCAACCACCAAAACCTTCTTAAATTACATCATTATGGAGTCAGAGGACACTCCCTGCAATACCTCAAATCTTACCTTACTGACAGGCTCCAGTATGTTTCTGTGAATAATTCAATTTCTCCCACCCTACCCATCAACATTGGTGTTCCTCAGGCCAGCATACTTGGCCCTCTCCTCTTTCTCATCTACATTAATGACCTTCCAAATGCCTCCCAACACCTCAAACCAATTCTATTTGCTGACGACAACCTTCATTTACTCCAGTCCTGACCCCCTTGCTCTAAATGCCACAGTAAATACTGAGCTAAATAAAGTCCATCTTTGGCTAACTGCCAACAAACTCACCCTTAACATTGACAAAACTTTCTATATTCTGTTTGGCAATAAATCCTCTAATCAAATAAATCTCAAAATAAACAATACCCAAATTTGTAACAAATTAGATGGCAAATTCCTTGGCATTCTCATTGACCACAAGCTGAATTTCCAGGGACACATTCAAAATATATCAAAAAAAGTTTCAAAAACTGTTGGCATTCTTTCTAAGATCAGATATTATGTACCCCGCCCTGCCCTGGTGACTCTCTATTACTCCCTCATCTATCCATATCTCAACTATGGTATTTGTGCTTGGGGTTCTACTACCCAAAATCATTTACGTCCTCTAATTACCCAACACAAAGCTGCTATTAGGACAATATCCAACTCTGGCCCCAGACTTCACTCGGTATCCCTACTCAAATCTCTGAATATGTTAGATATTAAGGCACTGCACATTCTCTCATGTGTATTATACATATATAAAACGCTGAACTGTAATGCCAATCCTGACCTCAAAAGCTTCATAGAAGGTTGTAACAGAACCCATGAGCACCACACCAGAAATAAATACAGTTTTGATATTCCAAGAGTACGACTTAATCAAACTAGAAATGCTCCACAAATCAAGGGACCCAGAATGTGGAATGACCTTTCCAACCATGTTAAAGACTGTACCTCTCTCAACCAGTTTAAGATAAAAACGAAGCTATACCTAATAAATTCCCTGTAACCTACCTGACCCCTCTATTGTCAACCCATGTCTGTTTTTTTTAAACGACGCTGTTTGTCGACCTAATTGTATTTGTGCTGCTTTTTCAGCCATGTTCCCCCTTTTTATCTCTTTTTTTTTATTTGTTCTAAACTCATTTTATTCTTTATGCTCAATTAGTATTAAGCTTTAGTCATTTAATTTTTTCATGCCCGAAACGCTTTGCATAATAGTGGCTTTAGGCATTGTATGTACTAGCCCTATCTATAAATCCATCATTCTTTGTAAAATCTCTTGTATGTATGTACCTTACCTAAATAAACATTTATTTATTTATTTATTTATTATTTACTTTGTGGCATGTCTTTGCACCTTTTCTAGTTTGTTGATGTGCTTCTTAAGATATGGGCACCGTACAACTGATGCATATTCCAGCATTGGTCTAACAAAAGTTGTGAACAATTTCTTGAGTATTACAATTTCTTGAGTATATCAGAAAAATGTATAATTCTGTGAAGAAAAAACCAGCATAGTATGTAATGAAACGCCATTTTCTGGGCGAGTCCTGGAGGCTTCCCAGAGCTGTCCAGGCTGAATGGATATGTATAACTTTCTGCCATTAGTCAATGCACGGAGTTCTTGCCTACTGGGGACCATGTACCAGAACCTGGCCCCCCTAAAGAGAGGCACGAGGAGCAATGGCCTACAGAAACCCCAGTGTGGTTGGGAGCATTCTATGTCTGCTATCGACCAGATCTGGCACCCAGAAAGGAAGGCACCCCAAAAACCCCAATTCTGGTGAAACTATTGCTACCAAAAGGCAAATGAGTGGACAGAACTCCTAAACGAAAATTAGCAAATAAACATGACGTCACACGTTGCCGCACTGCTGTCTACATAGCTTCCCCCTCCCCGGGAGGGAAAAGGGGAGCCCCAGACCCCCGCGCCGGCTATCCACCTTTCAGTTCTGAGGATGGATGGATGTCAAAACATGCGAAAAACCGCCGACCAGAGGGAGGGAGGGATGCCAGGGAGTCTCCGGGTCTCACCAAGAAAATGCCGTTGCATTACATTCAACGCTGGTTTTCTAGGGGGAGTCCCGTTGGCTTCCCGGGGCTAGCTACCCACAGAGGAAAATGAGAGGGTATTTACCCGGGAGGCAGTCGCTGCTCACTCCTCAACTCCAAGTCGAGACAACTGGCTGCAACTGCCGACCCAACGCGACACAGGCCCAACTAGGCCCAGGAACGTTAACGAGATAATGAGCAGCTAGGACCCTGTCCGACCGCCAAAATCCCCACGCCCGAATGTCAGCCCAGGACATGTTGCCATAGACGGCGGCAAGAGCAATGAACTTGCGAACGTCATAGGCACAGGGATAGACCGCAGGCTGGCTAGTCTTAATAATCCTGCGGACGACCTGGGAGACGTGCACCCGCGAACAGGAAAGAATGGAAACCGGATCAACCCAAAGCTCTTCCCTGGACACAGAAGCCGTGGTGTGCAAATAACGGCGGAGGGTCGCAACCGGACACAAAACATGATCCCCCCCTCCCCTCTGCCTAATCAACCAAGCATCAACAACCAACGGACCCCTCCGGAAAGCAGCAGTCTCATTCTTTGGAAGAAAAAAATGGAGACTGCTGCAGACGAACTTACCAAGGGAGAGGACTACTCTCCCTTGGTAAGTCTCCAAGCAAGTCAGGACCTAGAGCAACAGCTGAACCGGGAAAAAAGAGGTACAGGAAACCCCACCTTGACCAGTCCTGCCGAAAGGCATCGACCCCGACGGCCCGCAGTCAGAGATGGGCGCTACATACGGGGGAAGGCGCAGTGACCACGCCTGACACGAAGAGGTCCACCTCGGGGCGCCCAAACGTCTGGCAAAGCCAATGGAAGGAGTCGGAGTCGGTGTCGACTGTCCATTCTGTGGAAATGGGAACGAAACGCGACAGACCATCGGCCAAGACATTGGACACTCCCCGCACGTGAACAGCCAGGAGAGCTAAACCCCGAGAACTCAGCAGACGAGTCACCCAAAGCAACCAGCTGCAAAGACCCAAGGACCGCATCGAACCCCCACGGTTCAGGCAATGAACCACCAGGGAACTGTCATAATGGGGCCGGACCATAGATCCGCGAGAGTCGAATTCTCCGGAGTGACATCCACACAGCCGCGAACTCCTGCACCGTGCTGTGAGCCCGACGGAGGGACAGAACCCACTGCCCCTGGCTGGCCTGGTGAGCAAGCACTAGTCACATAGCCCCAGCCAAGAGACATGTCTGTGAACACATCGAGCAAGGGCACTGGTAGGCGCCAAGGCACCGAACCCCGAAAAACACAAAGAGGAAGCTTGCAACGCAGCAACCGACGCAATGCCCCCGGAGACCGAACCCAGCTGTCGCGAGAGAGTCGGAAGGGATGTCCCCGAAGGAACCAGAAGAGCCGACGAGGCCACACCTGACCCGGCGGGTAGACCATTATGGCAAAGTTCAGGCTCCTGCACAAACCCTCGAGCAACCGCCACGTTACCCGGGAGCCCCTCAGAAACATACAGAGGCAGGAACGCAGATGAAGCTGAACCGCCAGAGAAAGAAACAAGGTAGCAGTCTGAGCGTTCCACATAAGCCCCAGCCAAGACCAAACCTGAGAGGGAACCAGATGGGACTTCTGCCAGTTCACCAAAAACCCGAACCTGGCGCGCTGGGAAAGGACCAAATCCTTGGCGAGCAGACACGCAGACAGGCTGGTAGCCCAAACCAACCAGTCGTCGAGGTACGCCAGAACCCGAATACCTAACAGACGCAAGCGGGCCACCATGACCCGAGTAATGAGAGTGAAAACGCGAGGCGCCAGAATCAAGCCGAATGGAAGGCAACGAAAGCGGTAACCTCGACGTCCCACCACAAAACCGAGCCAGTCCCTGAACTGCTGATGAATCCGGACGTGGCAATACGCGTCCTGGAGGTCCAGAGACACCATCCAGAGACACTCAACGGAAGACGGACCTGGAACAGTAGTCATATACTCTGAAAGGAGAGGCAATAAACCCATGGTTTCAGATGAGACAATTCCACAATGAACCGGAGGTCTGTGCAGTCCCATTTTGAGACTGGAAACAGGCAGGAGATCTACCCGAGGGACGAGGACATTTCGACCACGCCCAAGCGAACCCACTCCGAGACGACTTGACAGAGCGCTAGAGAAGAGGCTTGCCCTGCCAGCCCTGACCCCCCCCCCCCCTGGAGGAGGAAGAGCCACCCCAACACCACAGGCCACACGAAACGACCCGAAAGGCCCACGAATCGTGGGACTGGGCACGAGCAACCAGAGTAGACCTAACCCATCAAAGGGACGAAACGCGAAAGAGCCAACACACCTTACGAGCACCTAAACGGCTCAAAGGGCGACCCCCACAACGAACAGAAACAGATGGCACCGAAGGCTGCACCGGCGCCAAACCTGACACCACTGGCATACCACGAGAGAAAGAACCCAGAGCCCTGGCACGACCCCACCAGGACGCCCCCCCCCCCCAATAGGCCCCCAGAGGACCAACAATTCCGACATAGGACTGCAACAAGCCGAAGCCTGCCTGCAGACACTATCACTGCAGACTCTGCAAACAGCAACGGACAAAAGGGAAGATAATCTATGAGCCAGGGCCCAAGCAGATTCCAAGGAAGAAGCAAGCACCGCCTGCCGAAATGCGAGCCAAGAAGCAAAAATATGCGAAATTACATCCTTACATCCTGTGTGCGTCATCTTCAACAGCACAGATGACGCACACACCGCCGAAGACAACGCTTCCAAAGAGAGGCAAGGGCAGTCTGCTAACCAGGGCAACTCCAGAACTTCGTAATGAACCCAGTAAGGACATGAAGATCCATACACGAAGGAATGCAGATACATCACGCAAGCAAAATCCGGGTCGCTCAGGAGGCAAGCCACAAGAGCTTTCCACACCCACTGTGACTGGATTCAAGAAGCCGGAAACCTCCGGAAAGACGGAACCAAAGAACCATCGGAGTCAGAGAACCGAACCCGGGGAGGGATAGACGCCAAATCCAACTCATACAAGAGGGAAGCAAAACAGAACCCCACATCCCGTAACACCAAGACCCGCTACGAGGGTACAAAAACCCAAGCGAGGTCCAACGGGGCCCAAGGCAACCCCTTCCCCACCTCAGGAACCTTACCCCCGAGGATCGGGGCTGAGCCCCAGGGCACTACCAATACTTTCAGTTTTCTAATGTTTCATGGATACTTCAGCCCAAAAGCTCTGCAATAAAACATTTAATAACAAAATATGCAACTAGTGATCAATTCCTAAACAAGATCTTATTATGCAAATATGCTACTTACCTTCAGATGCATCAGAGCCAGAATCTGATGTATCCTTTGGCAGGAGATGAGCTGGCACTTCTGGTCCTGTGAGATCCTTCTTGAACCCTAACACGTTATGATAGGGAATGTCTTTAACCGTCTTCTCACCCATTTTCAGCTGCTCAAAATCACGCTCAAAGTCAATTACCTGCAAATTGACAAAAATTGAACTGTTATGAATGGCACAAAATATATATTGCATGAAAAAGATGACACAAACACTCCAAGTAATTTCAACTATTTACTGTAAAACTCTTCCATGAATTTTCTTTAGCATTCTACATATGCTGGACCATATACTACATTTCTAACCCCGACTTAAGACAATTTCAGGAAAATTGCCATTTGACTCGGAGACATAACACTTTTCTTGCCATAATTTTAAAACTTTCTATCACCGTATACAAAATTTTTGAATAATAAAAGCCCATGGTGCTAATGAGAAGATCTGAAAAAACTAAACTTATTACACTGACCTGATCCAGGGTTTTAGGAATGAAGACATTCTTAAACACTTCCTCATCAACTTGCTCCTGATTAGTCATTTCCCCAACTGGTCGAGAAGAAGCCAAGGTCTTCATCTTCTCCAAATATTCGTCACGGTTTTGGGACGTTACCGTTTGATCCACAATGAAGTTGAATAACTCGTGGACCGTCATGGTAGGTACTCCCTTTTTACGGAAATATTCTAGGGGAAACAAAAGTGGTGATGTTAACCTCTACAAGAGATCAATGAAAATATCATACAGTGTGGCACTATTTCTGCACTCTATATCTGTTGTTTGACTTTTAGAACATTATGTTCTTACTGAACATGCATGATATTTCACAAAAAGTCAACATTAACTTAAATTTCTATTAAATGTTAGAAATCTAAGAAAACAAAAATTAAAATTACATAAATTGAAAATGTTTGACCACTAAAGAAAAAGAAACTTGAAATACTTGAGCACTTTTGTGTCTATTTCAACATATTCTTGCAAATACATGTACTGTACTGTACAGTATATATATATATATATATAAAAGTGCAGAAGTATTTCATGCATCATTTTCCTTCAAGGTTATATAGTTTCACATTGTTTATCATATGTTAATTTCTTTGTCATTTACATTCATTATATAAATTGTACATCTGCTGCTACTGGTGTCTACCCTATTTCCTGTTCGTCTTGTACTCTCCAATACTTTGGGGAAACTGGCCGCATACTAAATGACAGACTTGGGGAACACAAGAGAAGTGTTAAGACTGCAGACACAAACAATGCTCTCTTCTGTCATGTTAGGAATTCTAATCATCCTATTGATTGGTCTTCTAAAATAATCTTTCCTGCCTCTACTTTTCACAGATGCCGTCACATTGACTCGGCTCTGATACACAACCTACCCAACAATAAGCTTAGTCCTGGCTTGGTTGCTGTTAGCTCTTCCCTTTCACAGTACATACTCAAATGTTCTAAACTGTCTAACAAACGTGACCGAACACTAGCCTTCCCATCCTTTTTCCTCATTTACTTCTATTACAGTATCCACTCAATTTAACGGCCTCTTTTATACCGATCTGCTGGTATTAACGACCGGTTTGGGAGACCGGTATCTGGAGCCTGCTATACCGGTCTGCGGTCGATATTACCGACGGTCTGTCGGTATTGGGTTTGTTGTGGCATCAGCGTCCCTTCACATGGCGACCAGGCCACCGACCTGGATCGTCCAGAGTCATATATTACATCTTAATTTTCTTTTAAAATGATTCACTTTAATGAAGAAAATTGTAAATTATTATTAATAAAATATTTTGAAACAGTTTTTATTAAGCAAAAATCTTTGTTTTCTTATTAAATACCTTTTATAGTATAGGCACTAGGTATTTTTTTTCCCAAGGACCTAGTATGTACTCCGCCGGGCCATGTGTTCCCATTGTTTACTGTGAACTCGCGCGGCTAGCTTCAATTGTGAAGGATATTACTGTACTGTAATTGTGATCTTTTTAATTTACAAAAATGCCAAAAGTTACCCAAAGGAAGCGCCTGACGGTTGCACAAAAGCTGGAGTTAATTAAGAAACTTGTTAAAGGATATTCTCATGCACGAGCAGCAGCAGAGTTTAACATCGGGAAAAGTACAGTAAGTGACATCAAGAAACAGAAGGATACTCTATTAAAATATGCCTGAAAATAAGTGTACATACAGTATGTACCCTGTATACAATATAAACAATATAAAACAAGCGCTGCAGAAGATGACGTAATCTTCACAGCTTCATAATCTTCAGCTTCATTAAAAGTAAGTCAATTTACCAATTTTATTATAGTATTACAAGATATTAATTGTTTTTTTTTCAACAAAAGCTACATATTAGTCTCTGCAAATGTATATTTTATCGTCAGCAGAGAATAGGTGAGCTCAAAATATTTCGTCTTGGCTAGCTCTCAGTGACAAGGCTCGATCGCCATTGTTATGGCATGGCCGCCACAGCCTGTGTTGTAACATTAGAAATACATTACCTGCACTGTTCAGGGTAAATCAAAACACATCTCTAAAATATTATTGAGAAAATATTAACTTGCTGATTGATACATTAAATATTTTGCAATACAAAGGAATGAATCAATTTTTTCCCACCCATCTGGGCTTGATCAGACCGTGTTCACACATCATCCATGCAGCAGCCAACAACTGGCTTAATCGTCGGTGTGGCACTAAATTGGAATGCAATTACACAATGAACTTTATTTAATTTTAGTTATACAGTATAAAATATATCCTACCTGAATGTTACTTGAAAAATTACCCGACCCAACTTAACTTCAGAAATAACGGAGCTCCGGAAATAACGACTAGGGCTCAGCCCCATATAGGCCATTAAATTGAGTGGATACTGTATTACCCCCCTACATACCCTTTATTACACCTATCTTTTGCCTTGCTCTTACTTTCCTCGCAGATTTCCTCCTCCTCACCTCTCTCTCTCTTGTTTTACTTATGCCCATACCTCTTGTCTCATTACAATCAACTTCATAATTGTCCAGGACGGACCAAAACGTCGTCGTCTTTTCATCTTTTTAGTGTGTGGTTTGGTCTATATTTTATGTTCTTCCTGCCAAAGTGTATAACCTTCCATCTTTAATAACAAAGTTTAACCCCTCCCCCCTTCTTCACTTAAATAACACTGTTTTTAAAGCTAAATTAGACCCATCCTACCTTATTAACTATTTTTAATGATTTTTATTATTATTATTATTATTAGTATAACTGAATTATTATTATTAATTATTATTATTATTATTATTATTATTATTATTATTATTATTATTATTATTGAGAAAATCGGTAGGAGTCATGAGGAGGATTCAAAGCTATGCTCTGGGTACTCCCAAGCAACGCCTTAGACCACTACACCACAACGTGGTCAAAAGCATTGCAATCTGCGATTCAACCGAATCCTCTAGGGTTCTTTAGGCTTCCACTGAAGCCTAACCAGGGTTTCACACAATGCCCCGATGCACTCTGGTTTGTTGTTTAGAAATTCTACTACCTACACTTCTTTTCAAATACAAAAAGAAATCCTATTAACATGATGTATCAATGAGAAAATTAGTAGTTGCCATGAGGAGGATTCCAGGTTGCTATGCTCTTGACCATGTCTTGGTGTTGTGATCTAAAGCATTGCTTGGGAGTACCCAGAACATAGGTTCAAATTCTCCTCATGGCTTCTACTGAATATTAGTGTGTAAACAGCGCTTCTCTTAATACCAACTTGCTGAAATGTAACACACATTAGCAAAATGTTGACACACTGTACCCTCTAAATACTGGTTATTTACCACCCAAGGGAATTCACGTAAATTTGTAAATTCATACTGTACATGAAAACCGACTAACCTGTGATGTTGGTACAATCCTTTCGCAAGAAATCTAATGAATGTGGATGGTCTGGGGTGACGGACTGAGACACATCTATGATGAATGGTCGCCCCTGATGGTAGCTGTGGAAAGAAAATATATAAACCTATAGATATGAAGATGAAAATCATTTTCCTTACAAAGATATTGGGTCACTCCTAGTAAAGCAAGTTCCTAATCATCTCCGAACTGGATTTCATTCATAGCTGCGAATACTTCGTACAAGTCAAACTGTTTTCAATATGTCATACTAATTCTTGGAAAATAGAAGAAAACTCAATCCAGCCAAGAATGCATGCACAAAAGCCCTTTCCACAAACTCAACAGCTCATTCCAACTGTAACTTGTCATCCCATAGATTGCCAAGTTACGTCCTTGTTAATTATGGCGAGACCTCGTACAAACTATAAGCGGCTGAGCTGATTACTTGGCGCAGTAAATTTTTTTTATTCATCTGGACCCCTGAACCTGTTCTCCCAAGAGCAAATTTTCTTTTTCTTTATTTTCTGTTAAGGCCTAAAACCTGTTTTGACCTAAAACCATTGTACAAGAACGTGAGAACAAATGAAATCCTGTGAAAACATTGGTGGTCCAATGTTGATGTACAAAGGGATTTTGATGTGGATTCAAATTATAACTCATTTAAAATATTCTAATCAAAGCACAGGAACGTCCTATACCATACAACATGAATATATCGAATAATAATGGCCAGAAATGGCTAACAAAGGATCTGAAGAACCTTATAGGTAGAAAGAGAGCTTGGTACATGAGGATTAGGAATGGGGAAGTCAGTTTAGAACAAGAATTCATCCAACTGGTTAGAAATGTTAAAAAAAAAGAGAGAGAGAGAGATAAGAAGGGCAAAAGAGACTATGAAGTTCGCATAGCTGGGCAAGCAAAGACTAATATTAACATTTTTTTCAGTTATATCGAACAATGATTAGGGAAAGGATAGGTTCATTAAAAACAGAGACAGGTCAGATAATGGATAATGATAGAGATGAGCAGTATTTTGAATAAATATTTTATCTATATTTACTAAAGAGGAACTTAACGTTATGCCTTCAGTCGAACAAGTCTATGTGGGTGGAGAAGAGGACAAGTTGACTTTGTTGGTTGGTTTAGCGGTTACCAGGGAGGATGTTATTACACAAATAGTAAAACTCAAGCCAAACAAATCCCCAGGGCCGGATGAACTGTTTGTCAGAGTGCTTAAAGAATGCAAAGAGGAGCTGTGTGAGACATTGTGGGGGTTTTCTTTTTTGCTTTCACTACTGCAATGCGTACGTCGCCAATGTACATGTGGCAGAAAGCTGTCGGAATTTGCAGAATAGAAAATACGAGAGCAACCGTACAGGGCCTGGGAGCAAGGTCGAGTTAGAGTCCTTGAGGGTCTCTTCTCAGACTAGCCTCACCTGGTCCTGCTCCACGTTGATCGTTGGAATCTCCTCAATGATTTAACACTTTAAGGGACTCCTAGGGTCCTCATCACATTTTTAGTTTAGTGAATAATAGATAACTCGGTGTTGAAGACACTAGAACTGAAGGCTTCAGTATTTGATTGGCAGTATTCAGAAGTGGTTCAATGGAAACACCGCATAAAGCTTAACAGTAGTTTATTTACTAACTTAACCACTAATACACAGGGTGCTTGATTTACTTTAGATTGGCGTCAGCAAAGCTATGGTTATATTAGCGAGACTCTTGACGTCTTGCTAATCAACTCGTATCCACTCGTGGAGTAACACCTAACTTAACACAGTTGACAGCCAATCATTAACACGGCAACCTAACTGCCGGTATGCAAAGGGATCACAAGAGTTCCAACCGGATACTCGGTACTGATGATATGCAATAAATCAACAAATACACTGTCAATGGGACAGGCAATAACATGCACAATAATATTATCACACAATAACTAAATGTGTGGTGTATGTGAAGCTCACATTCACAGACGAGTGAAATGCAATGATACCACACAGATAAACACGCATTCACCGTCGATTCACCTATAACCTGTGACAGGTATGAGAAGGTGAGAACTGTGGTTGATCCCTCAGATCAACACAGACACAATAAAACAATGACAAGATCTCGTACTTACAGATAGGTACCTTTCCTTACTCACTCAGGCACATTTATACAAGCACTTGTAGGTGGCCTGACAGCTGGTTTCGCTCGTAGACACGGAGGGTACTTGCAGTAGGGCGGGCTGTATGCTTAACAGACAGACACACGCACACACACTGGCACTGGCGATGAGCAAGGTGGTGACGTCACGTAGTAGTGAGGGCGGTGGCGGCGGGCGCCTCGAGGTACTGGGGTACACGCTCGGGACAAGTGGCGGTGGCTGTGGTACCATGCAGGTACACTTGTGATAAAGTCACACACAGGTTACTTAGGTGGCGGCACTGCCTTAGTTCACTCACAACGATCTTTGTCACCAGGGGTTACCTGATACCAGTCTGTTTCGCTCTTGAGATTTGTCACTTTAGGCTTCTGAATAATATATTCACACTCGTGATTCTGGGCGAGTGTGTCGTATAATCTTCAGACGCTGAGTTAACTTGACGGTGAGGAATGGACGGTTGTTCAGTCTATTGGCCGATAGACAGAACAGAAGACGTCCTCTTGGTTTGGTGTCCCTCACTTGAATGCCTTACAAGTGCTGCCGGGCATCTCGTGGCACCCAGCACAAAGAGTTACAATTTGACCAATGGCATTGCAGCAAATAAGCGGGAACCAATCATATTAGCTCATTCGATGAGCAGTAGCAGGAGTGACGTCATGAACACGTCACGAACACGTCATAGCTGTTATTCACTATCGCGCCGGTTGACCCCAGAGGTCAGACGCTGCTGGCGTCTCCCCTCAGCTCTCACGCTCCCACCGGGCAATGTACCCACTGACCCTTGGTGGCAAGTATGCTTAACTCCCTGTATCTACTTCCTGCCTGGACATACAGCGGCCTCCGTATTATAAAAGTGCTCCTGGTTAAGTGGGCATTCTGGAGATACCCAACATGCCAGGTCACTATCCAGGGTTAACAGAAATAGGACCTTGTGCAGAAGATCGGTGCACTGTGCACAGCAATGAGCCATTCCAGTCAGCTGTGGGAGAATCTTGAGAGACACTCTCTCACAGCCATTGTCTACCATATTTAATAAATCAATAGAGTCAGGCAGAGTGCCAGAGTCGTGGAAGGTTGCTAATGTGGTACCAATTTTCCAGGAAAGAGATAGATCACTTGCGTCAAATTATCAGCCAATTAGCTTATTGTGGGAAAGTTACCTGAATCGATAATTGCAAATACCATTCAACATCATCTTGAAAAACATAAATTAATAAAGAATTCACAACATGCTTTTACAAATGGCCGTTCATGTTTAACAAATTTGCTATTATTTTGTTCCAGCATACTTGAGGCAGTTGATAGTGGTAAGGTTTGTGATGTTGTGTACCTTGACTTTAGCAAAGCTTTTGATACAGTGCCATATAAAAGACTGATTAAAAAGATAGAGGCTCATGGTATTGGGGGTGCTATATTAAGTTGGATAAGGGCATGGCTATACCAAAACAGAGCCAAAGCCAGGTGATCTAGAGATTCCACCACCAGCTGAGACACATGTTCAAGTGCAGCAGGAATGCAAGCGGAAGCGAGAGAAAAAATGGTCAACAATTCCAGACGAGGCCCAACAAGGTTCAAATCTGCAATGGAACCAAATGAGACTTCCTCCAATTCACCAAAAACCCAGACCTGGCCAGCTGGAAAAGAACCAGATCCCTGGCATGCAGACATGTGGACTAGCTGGGAGACCATCCCAGCCAGTCATCATGGTAAGCAAAGCTGCAAACCATTAGCACCCAAGAGAGACGAGTGTCCAGGGAGCCAGCTAAATGGGAGAATCTGGTAGAGGTAAGCCTCACCACAAAAGATTCCTTGAACTGGAAAGTAATATGAAAATACCAATAGGTCCAGGAATATCATCCAGGAATCCACCGGCAACACCAGGCAGACCTGAGCTAAAGAAGTCATGCAAGGAGCTGGATATGAAATGAGATGGTTCAAACCATAATGTCAAAAAACCAGCGTTGAATGTAATGAAACGCCTTTTTGTGGGCGAGCCCCGGAGGCTCCCTGGAGCTTATCAGGCTAATGTATGTTATATTAGACTGGGACATTAGCTAAGGAGTTCAGATCTACCAGGGACCAGCACCAGAACCTGGCCCCTTCAGAGAGGTTTCAGGGAGCAATGGCCCTGGAAAACCCCCTTGTGGTTGGGGTTGCTAATGTGGTTTTCCTTATCTGCCATCGACCAGGGTTAGGCACCCAGAAAGGTAGGCATAACAAAACAAACCCCACATGGTAAAAACCAAACAAAAAACCAAACAGAGAGGTAGAAATTCCCTACAATCCCAAGGAAACAAGCAAACATCACACTTTACTGCCGCGCCGATCGTCCGCACAGCTCTCCCCGCCCAAGAGGTGGAGGGGGGAGCCCCGGACCTCATCGCACCAGCTGCCTAGTGTCAAGTGTAGGATCTCAATCACCCCCCCACCCTGGCTTACCTTCCTGAAAAAAAAGACTCAAACTCAGTGAAAGAGTACCCTTGTGTGGAGTGCCGGTTTCGCCAACAAATCCTATCCCTAGTGTGTCTAATGGGTTCTCGCAGGTCCACCCACTGCTCGTTATCTTCTTTGTGGAGGTGGCATGAAAATGTTTTATCTGTCATTAGGGTTTCCTGGAAAGTCCATGAGGGTCTCAGAATCAGAGTTGCATGTGCCATTAACGCAAGGCAGCTGAGACAAAGCTATAATTGAGTTAGCACAGGAGCATCTTTCTTCTCGTTGGGTTTTCCTGGAAGATCCATGAGGGTCTCAGAACCAGAGTTGCGTGTGCCATTAACGAGCCGTTGAGATCCTTGAGGGATTTGCTTCTCTTCCAGGCTAGCATCGGAGGATCTTAGGGGAACCTGTTCTACCACGGGGTTTCCCCATGTGTGTCCCGTAGCCATGTACAGAGCTCCTGGAGTGCATTTTTTAGAGGAACCTCAAGGCCCAAGGGGAATGTTACGGGGAGGATTCCTCTCTTCTTTGTGGAGGTAGCATGAAAACATTTCACCTGTCATTATCCAATAGGGTTTCAACCCCTATCACCTCAACCCCAACCTTTTGGGCACGGACAAAACCAAAGTCGAGGCGACTATCACCTCCAAGTCCAGGTCCTTATGACCCAAACGGGGCAGCTGCGGGGCAATGCAGAAGCTCCCTGCACTCGAATATCAGTAACAGTGGACTGGGTAAACTGGAGTACACGCATGGAACACCACTTGCAAGACCCATGGGTCAAAGGTGTCATTGACCAAATAGGCAGCATGGCGGAAGCAAAGACGGCGAATGTCACCCTGAGACAAGGGGGGGCACAGCAACCTTCAAACTCGCATGAAGCAAGGTGGGACTCGGAGGTCTCCTCCATTTGGAACAAGGAGCCCCAATGGGAATTTCCAGAGCCCTTAGGCTGACTGCTAAGGGAAGCCTAGACAAGGTACGTACTGCTAACTGGTTATTCCAGAGCTACCAAGCAAGCAAACTAAAAGCTGAACCCCTCTGATGTGTGCAATCACGGGGATCTAGCGGAGGGCCACCCAAATAATACAAGTGGTCCTACAGTCACACCACACAGACCCTCACCAGGCAAAACAAAACAAAAGAAAATAAACACCCCGCAAAAGCACAACATCTCCAGGAGGAAGAGAACCGGCTGCTATACACATTATAAGTCAGTTGCACGGTACTTGTACTTTGCGCCCCTGCCAGCGACTATTCTACCTCCTACCCAAGGCCAAACAGGGGTCGGAAAGCCCTAACTGACCCCAAGAGCAGGCAATCACCAAGCAGCAAAAGAACCCTGTGGAGGTAGCCCCCAAACAGTAATGTTTGTGGAAGGTAACCCCAAACTGCAAGGGATGTACATACAAGACACCTAGGGAAGGTAACCCTAAGCACATGCAGCCCAAGTATTCTGGAATAACCTTTGGCTCACACACCACCACACCACAGCACAACGCCACAAGGCACAGCACTGCTCAAGGATTGGAGCCGGAGTCAATCGACCACCACCTAACACAACAGCCTCAGAACTGGGATTGGTTAGCCAGCATGGGAGGTCAGGGACCCCCCTCCCCCTGCCAGGGAGGGGGGAGCTGCACAGACAGCGGTGCGGAGGTTGTCATGACGTCATGCTTGTTTGTTGTTTTCTGATTGGGAAGTTTTGTTTGCTTGTTTGGCTTTCGGTTAGCAATTTTTAACCACCTGAAGTTTATTTTAGGATTCCTACCCAAACAGATCTTATCAAGCAGGTATCTACCTTTCTGGGTGCCTAACCAGGTACATAGCAGATATACTGCTTCCAATGGGGGAAGATGGCAATGGCAAATAGACACCCCTCTACATGGGGGTGTCCATAGGCCACTGCTCCTCGTACCTCTCTGAGGGGGGGCCAGATTCTGGCGATGGTCCCCGGTAGGCTTAGAATTCCATCAATTGACTGTTGCCATGGTCTAACATATACACATCAGCTCAGTATAGCTTCAAAGAGCCAAAGGGGCTCTCCACAGAACACCAGCATTGAATGTAATGAAATGCCACTTTCTGGGTGAGCTCCGGAGGCTCCCCAGAGCTATAGGACTGATATACGCTATTTTAGTCTGGGGGCTTCAGTCAGTGGAGTTAGGCCACACCGCATGCCTCAACAACTTTACTCCCTTGGGTAAAAGTGACCATGTCTTTTTGGGAATAAAGTATGCAATGCGTTATAATCTGGAAGAAAATATGACGGTCGATGCAATTGAAAAACCTGACTTTAGGAGAGGACATTATGGCAACCTTAGAAAAATTTTTAGTGAGTATAATTGGACAGACTTGTTGCTAGGCAAGGAAGTGAATGAGATGTATATCAGGTTTTGTGAAATATATGATAAAGGCACAAAAATTTTTTTACCAAAACAGAGAAGCAGAACTAGGAAACAGGATTGGTTCAACAGAAAGTGCGAGAGGGCCAGAGACCAAAAGACACAAAAATGGAATCAATACAGGAAGAGGTCGAACCCCCAAACATACCAGCGATACAAAGATGCGAGAAACAACTACACGGCAGTGAGGAGAGAGGCAGAAAGTAAATTTTGAAAAAGGGATTGCAGATAAATGTAAAACAGAACCAGGTCTATTCTATAAATTCATAAACATCAAATTGCAGGTAAAGGATAATATTCAGAGGTTGAAAAAGGAAAATAGATTCACGGAAAATGAAAAGGAAATGTGTGAAACATTAAACGAAAAGTTCCAAAGTGTGTTTGTACAAAATGAAATCTTCAGCGAACCAGATACAATAAGAATTCCAGAGAACAACATAGAGCACATAGAGGTGTCTAGAGACGAAGTGGAAAAAATGCTCAAGGAGCTAAATAAGAATAAAGCAGTTGGTCCAGATGGAGTTTCACCATGGGTTCTGAGAGAATGTGCACCTGAGCTCAGCATTCCTCTTCAACTGATTTTTCAGGCATCCCTGTTTACAGGAGTTGTAGCTGATGTGTGGAAATAGGCTAACATAGTTCCAATCTACAAAAGTGGAAGCAGGGAAGACCCCCTTAATTATAGACCGATATCATTGACAAGTGTAATAGTCAAAATATTGGAAAAAATAATTAAATCTAAATGGGTAGAACACCTGGAGAGAAATGATATAATATCAGACAGACAGTATGGTTTTTGATCTGGAAGATCCTGTGTATTGAATTTACTCAGTTTCTATGATCGAGCAACAGAGATATTACAGGAAAGAGATGGTTGGGTTGACTGCATCTATCTGGACCTAAAAAAGGCTTTCGACAGAGTTCCACATAAGAGGTTGTTCTGGAAACTGGAAAATATTGGAGGAGTGACAGGTACGCTTCTAACATGGATGAAAAATTTTCTGACTGATAGAAAAATGAGGGCTGTGATCAGAGGCAATGTATCGGACTGGAGAAATGTCACAAGTGGAGTACCACAGGGTTCAGTTCTTGCACCAGTGATGTTTATTGTCTACATAAATGATCTACCAGTTGGTATACAGAATTATATGAACATATTTGCTGATGATGCTAAGATAATAGGAAGGATAAGAAACTTATATGATTGTCATGCCCTTCAAGAAGACCTGGACAAAATAAGTACATGGAGCGCCACTTGGCAAATGGAATTTAATGTTAATAAATGCCATGTTATGGAATGTGGAATAGGAGAACATAGACCCCACACAACCTATATATTATGTGAGAAATCTTTAAGGAATTCTGATAAAGAAAGAGATCTAGGGGCGGTTCTAGATAGAAAACTATCACCTGAGGACCACATAAAGAATATTGTGCGAGGAGCCTATGCCACGCTTTCTAACTTCAGAATTGCTTTTAAATACATGGATGGCGATATACTAAAGAAATTGTTCACGACTTTTGTTAGGCCAAAGCTAGAATATGCAGCAGTTGTGTGGTGCCCATATCTTAAGAAGCACATCAACAAACTGGAAAAGGTGCAAAGACATGCTACTAAGTGGCTCCCAGAACTGGAGGGCAAGAGCTACGAGGAGAGGTTAGAGGCATTAAATATGCCAAAACTAGAAGACAGAAGATAAAGAGGTGATATGATCACTACATACAAAATAGTAACAGGAATTGATAAAATTGATAGGGAAGATTTCCTGAGACCTGGAACTTTGAGAACAAGAGGTCATGAATATAAACTAGCTAAACACAGATGCCGAAGAAATATAAGAAAATTCACTTTCGCAAACAGAGTGGTAGACGGTTGGAACAAGTTAGGGGAGAAGGTGGTGGAGGCCAAGACCGTCAGTAGTTTCAAAGCGTTATACGACAAAGAGTGCTGGGAAGACGGGACACCACGAGCGTAGCTCTCATCCTGTAACTACACTTAGGTGATTGACAGTTGAGAGGCGAGACTAAAGAGCCAGAGCTCAATCCCCACAAGCACAACTAGGCAAGTACAGACATAAACGCCTACCAGGAAACCAGAAGCAGAACCTGGTTCTCTCAGTAGAGGTGCTTGGATAATAGGTCAACCCCAGCCAGGAGGTCAAACCTTGCGGCAAGAGAGAGCACTCCAAAACATCCAACTGTATAGATGAAAATTATACAACTCATATAATCATTCAAATATAATAAACATAGCTAACCCTGACAACTAGGTACACAGTCGTAAGCTAATTACCACTTCTAGTTACACCTTCCCCCTACCCGGTGGAGTTCCAACTAGCAATATTTATTAATATACAGTACTTACTATTTATTAAGCATGCACACACAACTAAGCCCAAACACAGTGATGGGAAAAAACTTACAGGAGATTAAATTCACTGAGATCAGCATGAACCAGATGACACTGACGGTACATAACCCACATCTGAATCACCAGGTCGTAGTACAGCTCTCGGGCTTTATTTTCAGAAATCTCTGCATCCTATGAGAAACATTGTCCAGTAATTAGTAAAAATAGCAACATTGTGACCTTTGAGTAACTAAAATAAACGAGTTTACCATGAATAGCGTAAGAAAATGCATCTGTGAACACAGAGACAAATGTGTGCTATAAAGGTTAATATGATATAGTGGATATAGTGCACATCAAACTATTTTACCAATTAATGAACAGTACAATTAATGAATAAAGCTAAACAAAACACTTATATATCCATATATAAGATAGAAAAAAAAAAATTCTATCCAGAATTATTGCAAATAACAGGGTACTGTATTGTAATTAATTGTATTTTCTGAGCCATCCCCCTCAGCTGACCCCGGCGGATATAGACTATGCTAAAAAGCGAAAGCGAATTATGCATTCAGGAAGTAACAGTAACACACTTTTGTGTTAGATATACAGATAGGGTCTTCCGCGCCCATTGCATCCAATCCCATCTGTCCCATCCTACCCTTCAATGCCCCTCCCCCTTCCCTCCTCCCCTCTGCTCTCAAACCCTGCCCATCCCTCACCCCTCCTCTGCATCTCAGCTCCCATATGACTCCCTCACCTTGCAAGCCCCCCCCCTCACCTCTTCACTGCCCACAAAACCCTTTCTCTTACCCCACTTCCATTCTCAGCCCCCACCTCCCTCTCTCCCCTCCCTCCCTTCTACCCCAAAACCCACACCTACCCCTGATTCCCCCTCTGACTAATAAAACCTCTCCCACTCCCACCCCACATGCTCCATTCTCCCCTTTTCACCCTCTCCTGCTCTCCCCCCCCCCACCTCTCAACCTCAATTTGACTCTCAGACTCACTACCTCTCAACCTCCCTATGCCTTTCAAACCCTCCCTACCCCAGTAGCCCCCCCCCCAGACCCCCAGAGAAAGGGTGAACTCTGATACCAGAGTTTTCAAGAAGAGTCTCAAGGTATGGTACACCAATGCTGATGGGGTATCCAATAAAGCGGAAGAGACGAAAGAAAGAGTTAGCGAGGCAAATCCTGACATAATTGCAATAGTGGAAACTAAAATAAATGACATGATCTCGGATGCAATCTTTCCCAGGGGGTAACAAGTGATAAGATATATAAAGGTCGCAGAGACAGGGAGGAGGGAGTGGCACTCCTAATAAAGCGGAAATGGAAGTTTGAGGACCTGGGAAAATCCGGGTACTAATGAAAGCACAAGCTCCATACATGGAACTCTGACAGCAGATGGGAAGAAGGTTATTATTCTTGATAATCTACAATCACCCCACCAAACAGTAGAAAGTCCAAGCAGGAGTATGATGACAACAACAAGGCATGTATAGATGAACTGCGGAGGGCAGCAATAACAGCTCACAGAATGAGAGCAAAACTGCTGGTCATGGGGGACCTAAATCATAAAGATCAATTGAGAATCAAGGAATCCCCGTGGCGAAGAAGAAACGTGGGGAGCAAAGTTAGATGTTATAGAGTTTCCTAACACAGCATGTGAAGGAAGACACAAGGAAAAGAGGAGGGGGATGCACCGAGCCTATTAGACCCGATTTTCACCCAGAACGAAGAAGACATCGAGAATTTGGAACATGAAATACCACTAGAAGCCAGTGACCATTGTGTCCTAGTCTTTGACTACATGATGGAATTTAAAACTATGACCATGAGACAAGAGGTCTGGGAAGAGAGAGTTGACTACAGAAAATGGGATTACAGGAGGATAAAGGAATACCTTGGAGAAGTGCAGTGGGAGGAAGAAATTAGAGGAAAAACAGTCCAGGATATGCTGGACCTAGTCAAATGGAAATGCATGGAGGCCAAAGAGATTTATACCAACAGTAAAGAAAAAAGTAGGAAGGGATATAATAACGCATGGTTTAATAGACAGTATCAGGAAGCAAAAATGAGAAGTAGGATGGAGTGGAGGAAGTACAGAAGACAAAGGACAGAGAACAACAGGATTAGATGCAACAGAGCTAGGAGCAACTACATTAACATAAGAAGAGTATCAGAAAGAAATTCTGAAAACGATATGGCAATGAAAGCAAAAAAAAACAGCGTTGAGTGTAATGAAACTTCATTTTCTGGGCGAGACCCAGAGGCTCCCTTGAGTTATCCAGGCTGATATGGATATATTAGACTTTGGCATCAGTCAATGTGCATAGAGTTCTAGGCCTACCTGGGACCACGAGCCAGAACCTGGCCCCCTCAGAGAGGCACGAGGTGCAATGGCCTATAGAAACCCCCCATGTGGTTGGAAGCATTCTATGTCTGCCATCGACCGGGTCAGGCACCCAGAAAGGTAAGCACCTTAAAACAAACCCCTATTCTGGTTAAGAAACTGCTACCGAGAGAGAACTCCCCAAATGAAAACTAGCAAACTAGCATGACATCACTACGTTGCCACGCCGCTGTCTGAGCAATCCCCCCTCCCCAGGAGGGGGGAAGGGGGAAGCCCCAGACCCTCACGCCAGCTATCCACCCTGCAGTTCTGAGGCTGGACGTCAAAATACACAAAAAACCAGCGTCGAATGTAATGAAACGCCATTTTCTGGGTGAGCCCTGGAGGCTCCCTAGAGCTTATGGGGCTAATGTATGTTATGTTAGACTGGGACATTAGCTATGAAGTTCAGACCTATCAGGGACCAGCGCCAGAACCTGGCCCCTTCAGAAAGGTTTCAGGGAGCAATGGCCCTGGAAAACCCCATTATGGTTGGGGGTTTTTCCTTATCTGCCATCGACCGGGGTCAGGCACCCAGAAAGGTAAGCATAACAAAACAAACCCCACATGGTAAAAAACTACAACAAAAAAACGAACAGAGAGGTAGAAACTCCCTACAATCCCAAGGAAACAATCAATCAATTTACTGCGCGCCAGCTGCCATCAGTTCGGAAACTAGGCTTCAACCAAAGTGAAAAAAAAAACGCCGACCGGGTGGGAGGGAGGGTAGCCAGGGAGCCTCCGGAAAACTTCAGAAAGAAAGAAACTTCAACGCTGGTTTTCTGTGGGGAGCCACTACGGGTCCTTGGAGCTACATACCCAAAGAGAAGGAATTACAGTAGGGACTTACCCAGGAGGCGGCGGCCACAAACTCCTCAACGCGAAGTCGAGACAACTGGCTGCAACCTGCAACCCAAAGCAACACAAGAACACCAAGGAGCAGGGACGTTCACCAAATAACAGGTGGTCAGGACCCTGTTCGACTTCCAAAATCCACGCACCCGAATATGAGCCCAAGACATGTTACCAAACACGGCAGCCAAAGCTACAAACTTCCGAACGTCATGGGCACGAGGAAAGACTGCAGGGTGGCTAGACTTAATAACCCTGCGGACAACCTGAGACACGCGAGCCCTGGAACAGGGAACAAGGGAATCCGGATCAACCCAAAGCGCATCCCCACCCACCCCAGCTGAAGCCCGCAAGTAACGGCAAAGTGCTGCAACCGGACACAACACATGATGCACCCCCGGCCGAACAAACCAAGCATCAATGACCCACAGACCCCTCCAGAAAGCAGCAGTCTCGTTCTTCGCCAGAAAAGATGAACAAGGCTGCAAACGAACAAACCTACCCCAGGACCAAAAGAGCAGAAACCCCTGCGTCGGAGGAGAGCATGAAGCTCCCCTACCCGGCCCCCAGAGGCCAATGCCAACAAAAACAAAGCCTTGGAAAAACAATCTGGAACCGAAGGGGCCACCACAAACCGAGAAGAGGAAAGATATGAGAGCACCCTGTCCAAGGACCAGGACGGCTCAGGAGACGCATGAGCAGGCTGGAGGTGAAACATAGCACGGGAAAGCTTACGAAACGGGGCGGATGTGACATCCACACCGAACGCTAGCTTGAGCGGCTCCGCCAGCGCCACACGATACGAGGTGACAGTATTAGGCATCAAATGACGGTCCTGAAAAAGCCAAGAAAAAAAGGACAAGACAACCCGATCCGAAAGAAAAGACAACCTACGAAGAGCTAGAAAATGGCGAAAAGAATGCCAGGAAACTTCATACTGTCGCAGAGACGAAGCTCTCGGGTGCGAACACCATTAACAAAGCCACCTGATCACCATAGAAATGGTGATCCACCCGCGTCAAAGAGACCAGATGCGAAGAGCTAAGGAGAAGTTCAAACCAGCCCTGTACCGGACCGGGCCGGCCTCCTGAAAGAGACGGAGCCGCGGGAAACATCCCGGGTTCAGGCACCGAGCCAATAGCATCGGAAACCACGGCTGGGCCGGCCACCAAGGGGCCACAAGGACTACTCTCCCTGGGAATGTCTCCAACCGAACCAGAACCTGAAGCAACAGCTGGACCGGGGGAAAGAGGTACAGGTAACCCCACCTCGACCAGTCCTACCGAAAGGCATCCACCGCGAACGCCTCGCGGCATCCACATCTGAGACAATACGTCTGGCAGATCCAACGAAACAAGTCGTCGTCGACCGTCCATTCCGTGGACAGGGGATGGAAGCGTGACAGACAATCCGCCAGAACGTTGGACACTCCCCGGACATGAACCACATGGAAAGCCAAACCCCGAGAATCCAGCTGATGAACCACTCGAAGAGACCAACCCCAAAAAGCCAAGGACCGAAGAGAACCCCCGCGGTTCAGGCAATGAACCACTGGAGAACAGTCCGAATGGAGACGAATGGTCGATCCACGAGCAACCCGAACCCTCCGAAGCGCGAACCAAACTGCCGCGAACTCCCGAACTGTACTGTGAACCCGACGGAAGGACGGACCCCACCGTCCCTGGCCTGCCTGGTGAGCACTGGTCACAAAGCCCCAGTCGAGAGACAACGCATCCATGAACACATCAAGTGAGGGCTCGGGAAGGCGCCAAGGCACCGAACCCCTAAAACCCCGAAGAGAAAGCCGGTGACGCAGCAACCGACACAAGGCCCACGGAGGACGAACCCAACGATCGCGAGAGAGGCGAAAGGGACGTCCCCAAAGGTACCAAAACAGACACCGAAGCCAAACCCGACCAGGTGGATAGACTAGCATGGCGAAGTTCAGACTCCCGCACAACCGCTCGAGCAACCGCCGAGTGACCCGGGACCCCCTCAGAAAATGCCGACGGCGGTCCCGCAGCCGCAACGCCTCTGGAGGGAGAACAAGAAAGCAGTCCAAAAATCCCAAACAAGACCCAGCCAGGTCCGAACCTGGGACAGAACCAGATGGGACTTCCTCCAGTTCACCAGGAACCCGAATCTGGCGAGCTGGGAAAGAACCATATCCCTGGCGAGCAGACAAGCTGACCGACTAGGAGCCCACACCAGCCAGTCGTCGAGGTAGGCCAAAACCCGAATCCTTAGAAGACGCAGACGGGTCACTGCAACCCGGGTCAGACTCGTGAAAACACGAGGTGCCAGATTCAAGCCAAAAGGTAGGCATCGAAAACGGTAAGTTTGACGCCCCACCATGAAACCTAACCAGTCCCTGAACCCCGAATGAATAGGAACGTCCCAATAGGCGTCCTTGAGGTCCAGGAACACCATCCAGGCACCCGGCTCCAACAGAAGCCGGACCTGAGACAGAGTAGTCTTCCGAAAGGAGGGGCAAGAAATCCAGGGGTTCAAACGGGACAAGTCCAGAATGAACAGCAGATCCACACAGTCCCATTTCGGTACTGGAAACAGACGGGGAACCCACCTGAGGGACGTAGTCGTTTTGACCACGCCCAAGTGCACCCACTCCAAGACGACTAGACGAAGTGCAGGAGAAGAAACCTGCCCTGTTAGCCCCGAACCCCCGAAAGGAGGACTAGACGTCCAACGCAACCGCAGGCCAGATGACACGACCGAAAAGGCCCACAAATCGTGGGACCAAGCATGAGCAAACAGAACGAACCTCCCCCCCCATCGCCCCGTCAACGGGGCAAACCGCGAAAGAACCGACACCCCTTATGAGAACCCAAACGTCGAACAGGGCGATCACTGCTGCAGAAGTCAGTGCCCCCGGATGAAGGCCCTTCACTCAACGCTCCCACATCCTCCTCAAGCCAAGCAGAAGACAGCTCGCGAAGGGAAAAGAAAAGCAAGACCGAAGCTAAATGCCCACGGGCACACAATTCCTCCGCAACCAAAGAAGCCGAAAGCTGAGGAACCTGCACGTGAAGCTGGAAAAGGCCAACATCCCGAGAAAGCACGAGAGCGAACAAGCACGCATTAGGTGCTCAAACTCGCCTCCCAGATAAACCTGCATAAAAGTAGCAGTTTCCTGCCAATCAAGCGTGCGGGTCCGATAGAACCCATGCCACGCCCCCAACAAAAAGAAAGGGCAGCCAGGAAGACTCCGAAACCTCCAAACGCACCCAAAAACGGGAAGAACTGAACTCAAACGAGGACGGATCCATTGCAGAGGCATAACCCGGGTCTCGCAAGAGGTATGCAGCAAGAGCTTCCCGAGCCACCTTCGCGGAGATATGGGAAGTAGAAAACCTCTAGAAAGACGGACCCGAGGTACCCAAAGGCGCCTGGAACCGAACCCGGCGAGGAGCCGAACCCAAACCATACTCATACAGGGAAGGGGGGGGTAAGAAAATCCATCCCCCTGCAACAATAAGCCCCGCGAGGAAGGCAAAAGCACCCAAGCAGGGTCACAGGGGGCCCAAGGCCCCCAGGCTGACTCCTCCCCAGCCCCAGGATCCCCCACGTCGGGACCCGGGGCAGAGCCGTCCTCCAAACCCTCTACCCCTGAAGAAAAGGCAGAGTCCAAGGGAAAGGCAGACAAGAAAGGGGTCTGCTGGTGGGACCTAGAAGCCTCGGCAGGAGGAACCGACTCAAATGCCTCCGTTCCCGACCCGGATGGGGCAGCCCCCGAGGCAGCCCGAGTCTCATTACCAACTAAACCCTGTGCCGAGGCCGAAACCCTCAGACGTTTTGGAGCCGGACACAGGGGGGGAAGGTGCAGAAAGAACCACAGGGGAAGGACCAGGGAGCGCGGCAGGAGCCAAAGCCAGAGCGACTAACGCCCCCAGGTCAGGGTCCCCAAAACCAAAACGGAGCAGCCTCGGGGCATTCGGGTGGGAAACCAACCTAGCGAGTTGCAATAACCTAAACCTAACATGCAACACTGATGCTGCCTGTACCCTAACAGGAACATCCTCAGAGTAAAACTGGAGCACAAGCAGAGAACATGACTCGCATGACTCCGGGTCAAAGGTGTCGTTGACCCAACAGGCAGCATGACGGAGGCAAAACAGGTGACTGTCACCCTGACACAAGGGCACACTGCAACCTTCAAACCCGCACAAGGCAGGCTGGAACTCGGGAGACACATCCATGGGTCCCCGAGCCCCGACGGGGGTTTCCAGGGCCCGTAGGGTAAAAACTACGGGAAGCCCAGGCAAGGTGTTGCTAACCGGTTAAGAAACCCAAACAAACAAGGGTAGATGATAACACTGAAAATCCCCTGGGTCGTGTACAAGCGCGGGGGCCTAGCAGAGGGCCACCAAAACAATGTCAGGGGGAACTATAGACCCACGTGGCAGAACCTCCACCAGGCAAACAAAAACAAAACATAAAAGTAAAACCCCGCAAAAGTACACCATCTCCAGAGGCTACAGGAACCGGTCACCGCTTAGGTGGCAGGCCGCGCAACACCTCGACACCCTAACCAGCACAACACCACTCCCTACCCAAGGCTAAACAAGGGCCCCAAGCCCCAGCTGGCCCCAAGGGCGAGGCAAATGCCGAGCAGCAAGAACCCCTACAGGACCGGTTCCCGAATGCCCCAGGGAAGATAACCCTGACACGCAGGGGCAGTACTCACAGGGCGCCTAAGGAAGGAAGCCCCTAAGCGCATGCAGCCCCGGCACTGATGAGGTACTCCTGGCCATCACACAAAGACAGCAGAGAACGCCACACGAAGCACACACTGCCCAGGAATATGAACCCAGAGAAGCGTCTATCCCGGTTGACACTAGCTTACGAACTGAAGGCAGCCAGCGCGGTGAGGCCTGGTGCCCCCTCCTCCTCCTCCCGGGGAGGGGAGGGCTGCGCGGACGACCGGTGCGGCAGTAAATTGATTGATTGTTTTCTTGGGATTATAGGGAGTTTCTACCTCTCTGTTCGGTTTTTTGTTGTAGTTTTTTAACATGTGGGGTTTGTTTTGTTATGCCTACCTTTCTGGGTGCCTGACCCCAGTTGATGGCAGATAAGGAAAAACCCCAACCATAATGGGGTTTTCCAGGGCCATTGCTCCCTGAAACCTCTCTGAAGGGGCCAGGTTCTGGCGCTGGTCCCTGATAGGTCTGAACTCCATAGCTAATGTCCCAGTCTAACATAACATACATTAGCCCGATAAGCTCCAGGGAGCCGTAGGGGCTCCCCACAGAAAATAATGGTTAGTGTGTCTTGGGGCTTCACAGGGATACAGATCTTCTGATCTGGAGGACAAACCAGTCAACATTTTTGGCCGAATTTGCAGTATTAAGGTATTGTGCCACTTGATTATTTCATGTATAATCGGTATTATATTCTGTTGCCTCTTAGGATGTTTTATTAAAGCAGGATACACGTTTTCAATTTGATTCCAATATATGTGTTTTAATTAAAATAAGTGTATTAATGTACTTGTGTTTAGTTATCCGTTCCCTTTGATTACTGTCGAGTCATTTTTATATGCGGTATTCTCGTGTGATATTGGAAGCCCTGAATTCCTCAATAAGTCAAGTAAAATTATGTAAATTAATTCCCAAGATTATCAAGATTCATATGCCCTCGAGTTCATGATTATTGATCCCTTTCCTTCCTGAGAGATCAGTAATAGACACATTCAGATGGTCAGGGGGGAGGTGGTGGCAGTCAAGTATGTGTAAGTCTTATTTAGTCATAATTAAATTCATAACCTTTTCATTCTTCATTCTTCCCCCATTTAATATTTCAGTTTAATAATTAGCTGTAGTTCAGTGAGGGTCATACTGAGCTGCAAGCAGTGTTGAACTGGGGTGTGAAGTGGAGTAAGGGAAGAGCAGGTAGGGTTATTACAAGAGGAGACCAGAAATAATGGCACCATAAAGTAAAGACAATGATGTATAGGAATAGGAAAATGAAAGACTTTAGAGTGGAAATAATTTTAGAACCACCACCAATGGCACATATAAACAGAATAACATTGGCAACACATAGGAAGCTAGCACACGTTAGAATGGCATTTTAAGACCCAACTAGCAGCATGGAATTCATCACCCCATGAAACACAAAACAAAACAGGCAATACATAACACCAGTAATTACCTTCAGTCTCGGTGATGGCATTGAATTTGTACCCAAAAACTCCATAACAAGCACATGAGAGCGCAGAACCACAGGGCGTGGCACAGGCAGGCCACAGTTATACATACGAAATAAATTACTTGTCTCTTTCTCTGCCCACGTCCGTACCATCTTCCTGGGATTGTGCTTTCCATACCCATGACGAAATCTGGAGGCAAAGTTATACTGTACTGCATATCAAGCAATAAATCTGTTTGAGTTAGAAAGAACATCTCATTACTTAGTTAACCTTGAGGGCACTTCATTCACAACAAATATGAAAGTAAAGTTGCTCTACTTTTTGGTTACCGATTCCATAAAATATACTGTACACAGCAAACAATAATTAAATATGAGTTTAACTATTGCTTAACCCCTGGGCTGCTCTTGTGATTATAGTCTGCATCACGGCCAGGGGCAATAAATAAAAAATAAAAAATAAAATTCCTCTTATAAAAGGTGTTCATTTGTGTTCCCTGGCCATGGAAAAACGAACAAAAAAATCATAGGCGACATATTTTGGCCGCAATTGAGCGAGGAAGTCTGGCAAATTTGAGGCGTATATATAAACAACTCTTGTATATATCTCAAAAAAAAAAAATTGCTGTTATTACACTATATACACAGGTTATATATAAGTATCTGCATGTTATGTTCAGCATAACATACCACTAAATTGGTATGGCGAATCAAAACAATGGCGAGTGGCCGCCACACACCAGCCAGCCAATGCCACCACCTTCCCTCCTTCAACAACAGCTCACTCGCCAACATTCCTCCTCCCACCATACTGTTTTTGCCTTTATTCACTATATACAGACGTTATATATAAGTATCTACTCGTTTGCTTGTTTTTCTTTGGAGAGTTCTGTCCGCTCGATTGACTTTCAGTAGTAGTTTCAACCAGCTTAGGGGTTTGTTTTGGGATGCTTACCTTTCTGGGTGTCTGACCCTGGTCGATGGCAGACATAGAATGCTCCAAATCACATGTGCTATTCTATAGGCCATTGCTCCTCGTGCCTCTCTGAGGAGGCCAGGTTCTGGCTCGTGGTCCCTGGTAGACCTATGAACTCCATTCACATTGATTGATGCCAGAGTCAAATATATTACATATCAGCCTGGATAGCTCCATGGAGCCAAAGGAGTCCCCCCCCCCCCCAAAAAAAAAAAAAAAATTAGGGGATTTTTTTTTATTATTATTTGATTTTGTTGTAGAGGTAACCTTGACATCGTGGAGAGTGCATACCCGTCCCTAACTATGTGAAGATAGAATGTAACCTTGACATCGTGGAGAGTGCATACCCGTCCCTAACTATGTGAAGATAGAATGTAACCTTGACATCGTGGAGAGTGCATACCCGTCCCTAACTATGTGAAGATAGAATGTAACCTTGACATCGTGGAGAGTGCATACCCGTCCCTAACTATGTGAAGATAGAATGTAACCTTGACATCGTGGAGAGTGCATACCCGTCCCTAACTATGTGAAGATAGAATGTAACCTTGACATCGTGGAGAGTGCATACCCGTCCCTAACTATGTGAAGATAGAATGTAACCTTGACATCGTGGAGAGTGCATACCCGTCCCTAACTATGTGAAGATAGAATGTAACCTTGACATCGTGGAGAGTGCATACCCGTCCCTAACTATGTGAAGATAGAATGTAACCTTGACATCGTGGAGAGTGCATACCCGTCCCTAACTATGTGAAGATAGAATGTAACCTTGACATCGTGGAGAGTGCATACCCGTCCCTAACTATGTGAAGATAGAATGTAACCTTGACATCGTGGAGAGTGCATACCCGTCCCTAACTATGTGAAGATAGAATGTAACCTTGACATCGTGGAGAGTGCATACCCGTCCCTAACTATGTGAAGATAGAATGTAACCTTGACATCGTGGAGAGTGCATACCCGTCCCTAACTATGTGAAGATAGAATGTAACCTTGACATCGTGGAGAGTGCATACCCGTCCCTAACTATGTGAAGATAGAATGTAACCTTGACATCGTGGAGAGTGCATACCCGTCCCTAACTATGTGAAGATAGAATGTAACCTTGACATCGTGGAGAGTGCATACCCGTCCCTAACTATGTGAAGATAGAATGTAACCTTGACATCGTGGAGAGTGCATACCCGTCCCTAACTATGTGAAGATAGAATGAAATTGGTCAACAAATATATCAGTCACAACAAGCAGAACCTGGGACTTCAAAATTCTTTTGGCTGATTTTTTCACAGATTTCAAACTATTTTCTTTGTCTCTTTAGGTTGTTTTGATGATTAGGGACCAGATTAGGGCTTTATCACTTACATAAAGTATACATCTTTATCCCCTAAATCATAATTATCCCTATATTTTGTTTTTTGGCGGGTATTTTTTCTTGACATCATTCCAATACAGATTGTCCTACAACTTTCATATATTCGAGTACGAATGCCAAACAAAGTTTATTAAAACATGCAAGTAAATTCATGAAGTAGAACTGCCTTATTCATTGTCAATAACTTCAATTATCTCCAAAACTAGAGTTTCAACTTTGAGTCAGTTTAAAAAAATTTTGTTTCTGACCGATTATCACCATTTTTACATATAGTGTGCACAGCTGACTGTTCTACAATCCTATTAGAATGTTTTTTTCATAAACCTTAAACATTTGGAGTTATAAATTTTGTTGTCTAAATTTGGCACATATTTCAAATTCCACATTGACTATTTTTTTACAGTAAACTAAACTAAAAACCTATATTCTAAATCTATGAAAATGAAGATCATATGCTATTCTGAGTGCATAATAAACATCAAATGAACAATTGGTGATACTTTATATTTTTGCAGCCGATTTGAAAATCCGAAGTTTTCAATATTCAATTTTATAATTATTTTTTATTTTCTTATTTTTCAAGTTATGTTTGTGATCATTTAGACAAAGTTGCAGGATTTGCTAGTAGATTATGCACAAAAAATTGTAAAGCATTTCAGTAAGTCTGAGAAACTGAACTCGTGGTACCCTCGAGTCCGGTAGTATAGGTATGCCATGCACAGTTTAAGCGCTAAGGGAAAACATGTGGAGGGCGAGTGGGTGGGAACATGAGAGTAAGTTGATGGATAAGTAGCAGGGCAGGCGGCAAAGTGGGTGGATAGGTGAGCAGCAGTGGTCGTGCAGGTGTCAGTGTGTGCAGGCGTGCAGGCGGGCAGTAGTGAGGTGGTTGGCATAGTTGGCATGCAGGCAGTAGAACGAGCGGGTGTCAGATGGAAGACTAAGAAGGTGGGTGGCAGGGCAGGCTCAGAGTGGGTGGGTAGCAGGGCAGTCAGGAGACAGTGGGTGGGAAGATGAGTAGCAGGACAGGTGGCAAAGTCTAGCAGAGGCGGTGGCGTGAGTGGGCGAGCTTCCAATTAGTACTAACACAGGAGCTGGTCACCCTTGGTCCTTCCCCAAGACCCCCCCATCCAGCACACCGGACCCTCCCCATTACCTCCATCCCCCCCATTCCCCACACCAGACCCCCCCAGCTGTACCCCTCCCAGCCATATCTGGACAGTATTAATTAGTAGGCTTAGTTGCTACCAGCTGTTGGATCAGGTGCCAGACTGCCTGAGCACCTGACATTAAACTCTTATTGTTTACCAACTGGTTGCAACTGTGAAAGCCTGATTGACTGTGAATAGCTGATTGACTGTGAATGTCTGATTGTGAATGCGTGACTGACCGTAAGTGCCTAACCGGTTGCTACCACAACTGTGAATGATTGACTGCCTGTGACTGGTCTTGACACCACAACTGTGAATGATTGACTGCCTGTGACTGGTCTTGACTGTGAATGCTTGACTGACATGTTGTGACTAACTGATTCTGACTGGCTGCCACATAACAGAGGCAGGGAAATGTGCGAGGGAAAAATCCGGAACCAGTGATGCAGATATGACAGCGTAAAAGGTGAGCAGGGGACGGTCCTTCTAAACACTCAACACCTTCCCCCCCCCTCCTCCTCACCCTCCCCATACACCAACACTGCTCCTCCCTCCCTCCCTCCTCACCGTCTCCCATACGCCAACAAGAGTCCTCAGTAAAGGTAAAGTGCAGTTAAATGTTCACTTATTTTATTTATGGTATATATTTATATCCGATTGTTTTGTGTATGAAAAATATGAGTAGTGTTGTGTATAAAATTTATTTTAAGTTAATATTGTTGGGTGTGTGGAATGAATTAATACAACTTGCATTATTTCTTCCGGAAAAATTTGTTTTCATTTCCGAATTTTCGGTTGTCAAACCATCTCTGGGAACAGATTAAATTAGAAACCGAAGGTACCACGAGGGGAGCCGGTCGGCCGAGCGGACAGCACGCTGGTCTTGTGATCCTGTGGTCCTGGGTTCGATCCCAGGTGCCAGCAAGAAACAATGGGCAGAGTTTCTTTCACCCTATGCCCCTGTTACCTAGCAGTAAAATAGGTACCTGGGTGTTAGTCAGCTGTCACAGGCTGCTTCCTGGGGGTGGAGACCTGTTCGAGGACCGGGCTGTGGGGACACTAAAAAGCCCTGAAATCATCTCATGATATCCTCAAGATACCACTGTATACTAGTACGCAGAATTTAGGTTCCACAACCACCAGAAAACATATTGCGACCTGCCAGTTGAAATCCACTGCTCTAAGATAAAAGATAAATTAAAAACAATATTTCCTACATCCTAGCAATATTAAGAGAAACTGATTGATGGAAAACTAATTGACCAAAAAATATTTGATCAAGTGTGAAAGAAATGTACCTGTGATCTCCGGAGACATATCTATCACGGTCCTTGAAGGTGAGGATGGAGGTTTTGTAGATTTTGACGGCATAGTCTTGACCATCACTACCCAAGGCATGATAAACATTGGCCTCTTTGCCAGTAGAAATACATCCATTTATCTGGAAATACAGCATTGTTAGCATGTAGACCGCTTTCAAAATAATCACAGACACAACATTTGACACATTAGAAATAGTGCTTTAAGGACAATTATGGGGCAATGTTTGCTCCATTTGATGATCTGTAAGCATTCTTAAAACTCAAAATATGTTTAAAATACTGTAATATTGTTCTCTCATTCCCATTCTGCCTTAATTATTTTATATTCTCTTCTTTTATCCTCTTAATATTTTAGTTTATTTTGATATTTGTGAATACAAAAGTGAATACTAAATACAGATACATTATAATACAACAATGCAAGTGAATTGTTATATACCGTATCCCTATTATATTCATGGTTCAAAGTTAAGCTCAATATTCTTCTTAAATAAAAAGAAAAACCAGCCTAGATTGTAATGAAATGCCATTTATTGGGCGAGCCCCGGAGGCTCGCTGAAACTATCAAACCAATATGTGCCATATTAGTTTGGGGCCATCAGTCCCTGAAGTTCGAGTGTTTACCGGGGGGCCACAAGCCAGAATCTGGCTCCCCCCCTCCCTCACAGAGGCGTGGAGAGCAATGGCCATATGAGCTCTCTACATTTAGAGTTTGTCATGTCTGCCATCGACTAGGGATACAGTACCTCCACAAAGGTAGGTGAAACATTACAAACATCTAACTCATGAAAATTGCAACCTACGTCCGAACAGAGTCCAAGAACTCCCCCCCCCCCCACCCCAATAGAAAACAATGAAACGAGCAACACGTCATCAAACAAGCATGCTCACTTGCTAGCGCCTCACCCTCCTCGGACAAGAGGGATGGGGGACCCCTGCACAGGCGAGCTAGCCGCACCATCCCCAGTTCAGAGAATGAAGAAGACCGCCGACTGGAGGGAAGAAGTGTGGGAGGAGTCTCACAGGCTCGTCCAGAAAATGGAGTTACATTACATTCAGCGCTGGTTTTCTGAGGAAAGCCCCATCGGCTTTCTGAAGCTATCTACCCACAGATAAGTAAAAACAGGGACTTACCCGGGAGGCGGCAGCACCACAGGTCTCACAACGAAGACGAGACAACTGGCCGCAACAGACGTCCCAAGACAACAGAAGGCCGCAGAGGGCCCGGGACGTTAAGAAGATATCTGGCAGCCAGGACCTTGTTCAATTTCCAAAAACCCCATGCCCATATATCGACCCTAGATACATTGCCAAAGACAGCAGCCAGAGCTGCATACTTCCTCACATCATGGGCATGAGGGGTAGAGTGCAGGCTGGCTAGACTTGAAAACCCTGCGGACAACCTGAGACACGCGTGCCCTGGAACAGGGAATTAGGGAACCCGGGTCCATCCGTAGCGCATCTACTGTTGCTGAACCAGTAGTGTACAGGTAACGCATTAAAGCTAGAACTGGACACAAAACATAGTGCACTCCCGGCCTAACTAACCAAGCATCAACAGCCCAAGGACCACTCTGGAAACCAGCCATCTCATTCTTCGCCAGAAAATAAGGAGAAGGCTGCAAATGAACAAAATCCCCAGGGCCAAAGGAGCAGAAACCCCTGCACAAACAAAAAGAATTGAAAAAATCCAGGACCGAAGGGGCCACCACAAACCAAGGAGAAGAGAAAAACGAGAGCAGCTAGTCCAAAGATCAAGAAGGGTCAAAGTGGCACATGAGCAGGCCAGAGGTGAAAAATGCACGAGAGACCTTCCGGAACGAAGCGGAAGTGACATCCAAACCGAACACAAGCTGAAGTGGCTCTGCCAACACCACACAATAAGAAGCGACAGTATTCTGCAGGACATGCCGGTCCTGAAATAACCAAGAAAATAAGGACAAAACAACAGGAACAAAAACAGACAAAACCAACGAAGGGAAAGGAAATGGCGGAAAGACTGCCAGGAGACTTCATACTATCACTGAGAGGAAGATCACAGGTGGGATACCATCAATGATGACACCATACAAATGTCGATACACCCATGTCAGAAAACCCAGACACAAAGCGCAAAAGAGTAAGCCAAACCAGCGAGGTACCTCACCAGCCACGGAAAAACCCACGGGTTCGTACACCATGCAAGCAGCATCTGAAACCAAGGCTGGGCTGGCCGCCATGGGGCCAGGAGAATCACTCTTCCCCTCATAAGATTCGAGTCGTGATAGAACCCGTAGCAACAGCTGGACCGGAGGATGAAGGTACAGGAACCCCCATCTCGACCAGTCTTGCCAGAAGGCATCCACCGTGAACGCCTTGCAGTCGGGGATCAGCGCCACATACATGGGAAGGCGCTTGGACCAAGCCAACGCGAAGGGCTACCTTCATGGGTCAGAACGTTTGAACATTCGACAAAGCCACAAGAAGGAGGTGGTGGCATCGACCGTCCACTCCATGGAATAGGGAATGAAGCGAGACAGGCCGTTTGCCAGGACATTGGACACACACTAAATGTGAACGGCACAGAGAGCTAACTCCATGAACACAGCAGAAAAGTTACACAAAGTGACCAGCCTCATAGAGCCACAGACAGCAGAGACCCTCCCCAGATGTGACAATAAATCACAAGAGGTAATGATTCAATCAACCACAGGAGAGCAGTTCGAATGGAGCCGAATCACTGAGCCCCGAGGCAACAGAATCTGCCATAGCGCTTGCCACACAGCTGCAAACTCCCGCACCATGCTGTGAGCACAACGGAAGGACCGAACCCAACGCCCCTGGCCAATCTAGTGAGCGCGGGTCACTAATCCCCAGCCGAAAAACTAGGCATCTATGAACACATCGAGCAAGGGAAGGTGAAGGCGCCAAGGCACCAAACCCCCCAAAAACGATAGAGGCAGCCAGAGACACAGCAACCGACACAAGGACCCTTGAGGTCGAACCCAACGATTGTGAGAGAGGCATAAGGTGCTACCACAAAGATACCAGAACTGCCTCCAAAGTCAGACTCTGCCCAGTGAGAAAACCAGCAAGGCAAAGTTCAGGCTCCCGCACAGCTGCTCAAACAACCGCTGAGTGACCCGGGGCCCTCTCAAAAAACCAGCGTAGAATGTAGTGAAACGCCATTTTCTGGGCGAGACCTGGAGGCTCCTTGGAGCTTACTAGGCTGATATGGACAAATCCACAAGGGCTGTAACGCAGATTTGAACCTGCGTCCGAGAGAATCCTAGACGCTGCCTTAATCGACTGAGCTACGACATGGTCAACATTTGCCCTTGTGGATTTGTTCATTTGATGCATCACGCAATTGTGATTTCTGTGTACAAGCTAGGCTGATATACTAAAGTCAGACTTTGGCATCAGTCATGTGTATGGAGTTCTGTGGGCCTACCGGGGACCACGAGCCAAAACTTGGTCCCCTCAGAGAGGAATGGGGAGCAATGGCCTATAGAAACCTCTGTGTGGTTGGAAGCATTCTATGTCTGCCATCGACTGGGTCAGGCACTCATAAAGGTAAGCATCGCAAAACAAACCCCTATTCTAGTGAAAATATTGCTACCAAAAAGCGAACAAGTGAATAGAACTCCCCTCAAAGAAACGAGTAAACGAGCATGAGTCACATGTCACCACATCGCTGTCTGCGCAGCTCCCCCCTCCCCGGGAGCGGGAAGAAGGAGCCCCAGACCCCCTACGCCGGCTATCCACCCATCAGTTCTGAAGCTGCATGTCAAAAACACGCGACAAACCACCACCCGGAGGGAGGGAGGGAGGGAGGGGAGGGATGCCGGAAAGCCTCCGGGTCTCACCTAGAAAATGGTGTTTCATTACATTCAATGCTGGTTTTCTGGGGATAAGCCCCTTCGGTTCTCCGGTGTTAAACTGCCCACAGAGGAAAAACAGAGGGACTTACCCAGTAGACAGTTGCTGCTCACTCCTCAACTCGAAGCCGAGACAACTAGTTGCAACCGCCGACCCAAAGCGACACAGGCCCGACAAGCCCCAGGAACGTTCACTAGGAAACGAGCAGCAGCCAGGACCCTGTTCTACCACCAAAATCCTGAATGTCAGCCCATGACATGTTGCCAAAGATGGCAGCAAGAGCAGCGAACTTGCGAACATCATGGGCACGGGGACAGACTGCAGGCTGGCTAGCCTTAACTCTGCGAACAACCTGGGACCCGCGAACAAGGAAGAAGGGAAACCGGATCAACCCAAAGCGCGTCCCCGGACACAGAAGCCATGCACGCAAATAACGGTGAAGAGCCGCAACGGGACAAAACATGATGCATCACCGGCCTGACCAACCAAGCATCAACAATCCAGGGACCCATCTGGAAAGCCGCAGTCTCATTCTTCACCAGAAAAGAAAGAGACGGCTGAAAACGAACAAAACCATCACAAAGACCGAAGGAGCAGAAACCCCTGTGCTGGAAGAGAGCATGAAGCTCCCCCAAACTGACCCCCAGAGGCCAATGCCAATAGAAAAAAGAGCCTTGGAGAAACAATCCTGAACCAAAGGGGCCATAACAAACTGAGGAGAATTAAGAAAAGAGAGCACTCTGTCCAAAGACCAGGATGGCTCAGGCAGTGCATGAGCAGGCTAGAGGTGAAAGAATGCATGAGACAGCTTGTGAAACTGTGCAGAATTAACATCAATGCCGAAAGCAAGCTGAAGTGGCTCCACCAACGCCGCACGATACGAGGCGATTGTGTTAGGCATAGGGTGACAGTCCTGGAACAACCAAGAGAAAAGACAACACCACCCTAACACAAAGCGAAGTATAACGACGAAGATGCAAGAAGAAATGGAAGGACCGCCAGGAAACTACATACTGCCGCCGAGGCGAAGCCCGCAGGTGGGATACTAACAAGGAAGCCACCTGATCACCATAGAGATGGTGATAAACTCGAGTCAAAATTACCATATGTGAAGACTCGAAGAGAAGATCGAACCAGCCACGTGACGTTCCGGTCTGGTCTGCTAGAAGAGGCGGAGCCACGGGAAAACCTCCGGGTTCGGACACCGGGCAAGCAGCGCCTGAAACCACAGCTGGGCCGCCAACCAGAGCCAAGAGGACAACTCTCCCCTGGTAAGTCTCCAAGCGAGTCAGAACCTGGAGCAACAGCTGAACCGGGAGAAAGAGGTACAGGAACCCCCACCTCGACCAGTCCTGCCAAAGGCATAGACCCCGACGACCTCGCAGTCGAGGAAGGGCATCACATACAGGGGAAGGCGCCGCGACCACGCCAACACAAAGAGGTCCACCTCGGGCCGAACGAACGTCTGGCAAAGCCAACTGAAGGAGTCGGCGTCAACCGTCCAATCCGTGGAGAGGGGAACAAAATGAGACATGCCATCAGCCAAGATGTTGGACACTCCCCACACGTGAACTGCCAGGAGAGCCAAACCCTGAGAACTCAGCAGACGAGTCATCCAAAGTGACCAGCGCCAAAGAGCCAAGGAGCGCATCGAACCCCCTCGGTTCAAACAATGAACCACCAGGGAGCAGTCCGAATGGAGCCGGATCGAAAGCCTACCAGCCATCCAGAATGAGTGGGAAAAGAACAACAATAATTCTATTATACCAGGGGCAGAGGCTATAATCAGGGATGAAACTGAAGCAGAAACTCAGGAAGTTGTAAACTCTGACTCAGTATGCCCGGATGTAGATGACAGTAAACTAGAAAGTGTAACAGACAACACTGACAGCTCGATAGGTACAGACACTATGACGGTCCCCAATAGAGCGAGTCAGACCAGGATAGACATGCAAATTTTATGCAAAGGGCATATGCAGACAGATATGCTGGTAATAAGAAAGGATTAGAATGTAGTTACCAACATCCAAAAAATGTTTAAATATGCTTAGGAAAGGTGAGAGTCGATTTGGATCAATATGTAGGTTTTTCCAACCTGACATGTGCCAAACCTCACTGGAGGGCAGAAGATGCTATGACCTCAGCTGTCCATACTTTCACGTGAAAGGCACAGAACGCTACATAAAGAGTGGCAAGCAGAATAATGAATTGGGAGGAAGCTCGATAAAATTTTTATACCAAACCAAAAGAGAATTCAAAAGGAGAAGCATAGAGAATGTATGGAACTGGATGCCAGATCCACTTGCATACCAGAATTACAGATACAATTACACACCGAAAAGGAACTACAACTATGACAGGCAACTGCCCTACAACATCAGCACTGGTCAGAACAAATTCAATATGTCCACGCATAATGGGCTTGCCGAAAAAGTCTCCCAGTCAAACTATCACTAATAGAGTAACCTCATTCATCTTTGCTAACATACAAGGACTAAAAACAAGAACAAACAACAAAGTACAGTTCATAAATAGCCTCCTCACAGAGTCAAATGCAGCATTTGGAGCTTTCACGGAAACCCATGCAGGGGAATTCTTAGACAGTGAGATCTGGATTCCAGGATATAACCTATACAGGTGTGATAGGAAAATTAAGTCACATGGAGGAGTGGGTCTGTATATTAGGGAAGACCTTGTATGCTCGGAGCTCCTTAACGTTACAAATGAGGTGGTAGAGGTACTGGGATTAAAAATAGATAAAATAAACTTAGTGATTATTTTAATATACAAACCACCAGATGCAACGGCTGAGGAATTCACAGAACAGATAAACAAAATAGAGAATTGCCTTGATAATTTGGCGAACCCGATGCCTGATATTATCTTCCTAGGTGACTTCAACTTGCCTAGTCTAAGATGGAGAATAGCAAACAATAATATTATACCATGAAATCTATTGCGACCTAACCAACCACAGATTAGAGAACTACTTAGATTCTGTGCCAAATTTTCACTCAACCAGCAGATATCGGAGCCAACGAGAAATGAAAATATTCTAGATCTGGTCTTTACGAACAATGAAGACATAATCAGGGACATTACGATATCAGATACCACATACTCGGATCACAAGCTCATTGAAGTGCAAACGACCATCAATACTCAGAATAAACCTAAAACGTTGATAAAGCGAGAGGGATTATTCACCAAATTCAATTTTAATAATAAAAGGATAGACTGGGAGATAATAAACAGGGAACTTACAAACATTCCATGGGAAACTGTTCTAAGTAATACAAGTCCTACAGAAGGAATAGAAAAACTGACTTCGGAAGCGTATCAAGTCTGTCTAAATCATGTTCCTTTGAGGAAGGCCAGAAAGAGATCCAACGTAGAAAGAGAACGCAGACGACACTATAAAAGACGGAAAAAAATAATGGAAATGCTTATGCAGACACGAATTTCCCGTCAAAGAAGGAATAATTTAAATAGGGAGATTGAAGAAATCGAGTGGAAATTGAAAGACTCATATCAAACTGAAGAAAGGCAGTTAGAACAGAAAGCAATTCAGGAAATAAAGAAAAATCCAAAATACTTCTTCACATATGCGAAATCAAAAGCAAAAACCACTGCCAGTATTGGACCTATTCGTACAAGTGAAGGTTCATACACGGAGGATGACAAAGAAATTAGAGAAATCCGAAAAAAATCAGTATGAGGACATGTTTAGCACTCCAATAAACATAAAAGTGGAAGATAAAGACAATTTCTTTATGCAGGATATCCAAACCCTTGTAAATATAACTGATATCAACATAAGCATACTAGACTTTGAAAGAGAAATTGAAAACATGCCCATGCACTCAGCCACGGGTTCAGATTCATGGAATTCAATATTTATAAAGAAATGCAAAGTGCCGGTAGCACAGGGACTCGGTATAGTGTGGAGGAAGAGCTTGGACACGGGGAAGATACCAGATGCACTTAAAGTAGCAGACATAGCCCCTCTACACAAGGGAGGGAGTAAAGCATTGGCAAAGAATTATAGACCAGTTGCACTAACGTCCCACATAATAAAAGTATTTGAGAGAGTGATTAGGAGTCAGGTCACCAATTTCATGGAGACCAATGACCTTCACAACCCAGGCCAACATTGATTTTGAGCGGGAAGATCATGCCTCTCAGAGCTACTTGATCACTGCGACAAAGTCACTGAGGCATTAGAAGAAAAACAGAATGCTGATGTGATATACACGGACTTCGCAAAGGCTTTCGATAAATATGACCATGGCGTGACGGCAAACAAAATGAAGTCAATGGGAATAACCGGTAAAGTAGGACGCTGGACACTCAGTTTTCTGTCAAACAGGACTCAGCGAGTAACAGTCAACCATATAAAATCTAGTCCAAGCGCAGTTAAAAGCTCTGTACCTCAGGGTACAGTCCTTGCACCGCTGCTTTTCCTTATTCTCATATCAGATATAGACAAAAATACAAGTCACAGCTTCGTACCATCCTTTGCAGATGATACAAAAATCAGTATGAAAATTACCTTGGCTGAAGACATTGATAAACTACAAGCTGATATTAATAAAGTTTTCGACTGGGCATCAGAAAATATCATGATGTTTAACAGTGATCAATTCCAGGTACAGTACTAAAGTACGGTAAAAAAGAACCTTAACCATAATACGGGGTACAAAACACAATCGAATCTGCCCATAGTAGGAAAACAGCATGTCAAGGATTTGGGAATAATAATGTCTGACGACCTAACGTTTAGGGACCATAACCAAGCAAATATTGCATCAGCCAGAAAAATGATCGGATGGATCATTCAAATCCAGAGATCCCATCACAATGGTTGTACTCTTCAAGTCACTTGTTTTGTCCCGTCTTGAGTACTGCTCAGTACTCACTTCCCCCTTCAGAGCAGGAGAGATTGCTGAAATAGAGGGAATACAGAGAACATATACGGCACGCATAGACGCAATAAAGCACCTAAATTATTGGGATTGTCTCAAAGCCCTTCAAATGTACTCACTAGAAAGAAGACGAGAGAGATATCAAATAATGTACACGTGAAAGATACTGGAGGGCCAAGTACCAAATCTACACAGTAAAATAACAACGTACTGGAGTGAACAATATGGAAGAAAATGCAGAATAGAACCAGTGAACAGCAGGGGTGCCATTGGCACAACCAGAGAACACTGTATAAACATCAGAGGTCCGCGGTTGTTTAATACCCTCCCAGCGAGCATAAGAAATATTGCCGGAACAACCGTGGACATCTTCAAGAGGAAACTAGATTGTTTCCTGCAAGGAGTACCGGACCAACCAGGCTGTGGTGGGTATGTGGGCCTATGGGCCACTGCAAGCAACAGCCTGGTGGACCAAACTCTCACAAATCGAGCTTGGCCTCGGGCCGGGATTGGGGAGTAGAAGAACTCCCAGAACCCCATCAACCAGGTATCAACCAGGTGTCGATCCGCGGGCGACCCGAAGCCTCCAAAGAGCAAACCACACCGCCGTGAACTCCCGCACAGTGCTGTGGGCTCAATGGAAGGACGGACCCCACCGTCCCTGGCCGGCCTGGTGAGCCCTGGTCACAAAGCCCCAGCTGAGATATGACGCGTCCGTGAACACATTGAGCGAGGGCTCGGGTAGGCGCCAAGGCACGGAACCCCGAAAACCAGAAAAGGAAGCCGGCGATGCAGCAGCCGACGCAAGGCCCTCGGGGTCCGAACCCAGCGATCGCGAATGAGCCGGAAGGGACGTCCCCAAAGGAACCAGAACAGCCGACAAAGCCAAGCCCAACCCGGTGGGTAGACCATCACAAAGTTCAGGCTCCCACACAGACCCTCGAGCAACCGCGGGGTGATCCGGGAGCCCCCAGAAACTGGCTCAAGCGGGACTGCAGCCGAAGGAGAGACTCTGGAGGGAGAGACAAGGAAGCGGTCCGAGAGTCCCACACAAGACCCAGCCATATCCGAACCTGGGAGGGAACTAGATGGGACTTCTTCCAGTTCGCCAAGAACCCGAACCCGGCGAGCTGGGAAAGAACCAAATCCCTGGCTAGCAGACAACTGGACCTGTTGGAAATAACCAACAGTTTTATACATCTTTGTATTTTATACAACCTTTGTATTAACCAAAGTAGTTACTAAAATTACTAACTTGTAGATTTAGTCATTATCATGATTTATTCACTGCCAAATTCTTCCTAGTCAGAATGACGACGTGAGGAACGACAAGCAGTAACGTGAATTCTCTCTACATTTAGTTGGATTTATAACAAGAATCTAGTTTATCATTTCCTTTACTAAAAATAGTTACTTACTAATAAGTTTAATTTCGTAGTATACTACTACTTACTGGAACTCTCTTATTTAATTAATATTAAACATTCTAGAGGAAATTACTTTAATGTAAATGATTTTACTTTAAATTTCCTCGATTAGTTGCACAACTTTAATAAACCAATTTATGTTACGAGAAATTCTATTTTATCACAGAAGAATTTAATGTGATATTAATACTCGTCATTACCTCTTCCTTTCTTAGTCAATTGCGATATACAGTGGTACCTCGGAATGCGAGTGTCCCTGTATGCGAGTTTTTCGGAAGACGAGAAGGATTTCCTCGGAAAATATGTCTCGGAAGGCGAGGGTTACCTCGGAACGCGAGTTTGTTGATACGTGTACAGGCCGACTGGCGCATGGTGGCATGGCGATCGCGCCTCAGTTTACCAGTGTCTCGTGTCCAGTGACTATCCCACCTGAATTCTTCACAAGGATTTACAGTTTTTTATCGTTTTTTTGGCCATTTGAGCATAAAAGTTGTCATTATATATCTTGCCATGGGTCTCAAGAAAGCCATTGGTAAGGTTCAACCTAAGAAAATAGCTGTGAGTAGAGGCAGTAGAGGATGTCCCTTCTTGATTAAGAAAATGTGTGAAGTATGGGAAGAACTGCAAAGTTTTGTTGAAAAAACTCACCCAGATAAAGCTGTAGCAGGCCGTTGCATTGACCTTTTAAATGACAATGTGATGTCTTACTACAGACAAGTGTTAAAATGTAGGGAAAAACAAGTGTCATTAGACAAATTCTTAGTAAAACAAGCAAGTCCTAGTGGTATGCAGGCAAAATGTGCCAGAGTGTGCATACCAGTGAAGTCATCACTGCCTGATGTGATAATGGAAGGGGACTCCCCTTCCAAACAGTAACTCCTCTCTTCCTCCCACATCCTCACCATCTTCCATACGCCTACAGCATTCAACAGCAAGGTAAGTAATAACTTGAACATAGTTTTGTAGGTTTATTTAGATGAATTAGGTATAAAAATTAGTTTGATGTGGGGTTTTTGGGGTAGTCAGGAACGGATTAATACATTTCCCTTTATTTCTTATGGGGAAATTAGCTTCGGAATGCGAGTTTTCAGAATACGAGGCATCTCCAGGAAACAATTAAACTCTTAAACTGAGGTATGCCTGTATACATATACATTTACGCTCGAGATGTCTATCGAGAGCCGCGCATGCGCAATGAGGAAGAGGAGGTAGACGGGAGAGCGTCACTAGACACGAGAGAACGAGAGAGCACGACACAGACCCCATTGACAGCGTGTAGCAGAGCTACGTTTTGACCTACTTATTTCGCTCCCACGACCAGTAGAGCGGTGCCACGTTATTTGGCACAATAGCCGTGTCCCAGACTAGCATATCTGCAATTCCAAAGTTAACGCCTTTCAAGCAGCAGCTGGAGGACGAAGAATTGCTCAAGTCTCCACATCAACGGACACGCTGCTCGGCAGCTAGGTTTATCCATTTGTTATCATGTGGCCACAGTTAACATTTAGACTAGCAGTCGTTAGGCCGAATGTAAAATAATACAATCCCGTACGTGTCTCTTAAGTAAATTTATCATCTAAATAGATAATTAATTTCAGTATTTTCTCCAAAGAGAACTACAGTGCTTGAACATAAATTGCTCAGATATTAGCTGATAATTTCCATTGTTATCCTCATGATTTAGGATTTATTTGTAGTTACTTATTATGTAGAAGATTTCTACAATGTAATTGCCTTTCAGTACCAAGGCGACGTCAACCGAGGTGTTAGGCTTCCCCACCATTCCGTACAACAATTTGCCCTATGCAACACGTCGTCGGTGGAGCGTAGCAACTGATTACACCTCACTAGATTTACAGCTAAGCTGTCCCCCTTTTTTATCTGTAGCAATAACTGTAGTTACAGTAGTGATCTCTCAAAGAGATCAATTACACTAACCCATTGATTTATTGATACTGTTCAACATTTCGGTAGTATATTGTGGAGCATTTACCTCCAATTAATAATATATAGTCAACCTTGTTCACTTTCATATTTGATTTATTCTGGTGAAGAACCAGCACCAGAATAATGCTAGGGATGTATTCATCTTTTAGCATGTAACCCCCCAATTTTGTGTAAGTTAATTTGACTCCATTTATATAAGAATTACAGTCTTACTAAGATCCATAGGACACTAGTTCTTGGGATCAGTTTTTCCATTGCTTTATCTTGTTTTCCACTTTTTCTCAAAAAGTGGTGGTCCTTCATTGCTATCGAAGTGTGTGTATGTATGTATGTGTATATGTATGTGTGTGTGTATATATATATATATATATATATATATATATATATATATATATATATATATATATATATATATATATATATATATATATATATATATATATATATATGTCGTACCTAGTAGCCAGAACGCACTTCTCAGCCTACTATGCAAGGCCCGATTTGCCTAATAAGCCAAGTTTTCATGAATTAATTGTTTTTCGACTACCTAACTAACCTAACCTAACCTAACTTTTTCGGCTACCTAACCTAACCTAACCTATAAAGATAGGTTAGGTTAGGTTAGGTAGGGTTGGTTAGGTTCGGTCATATATCTACGTTAATTTTAACTCCAATAAAAAAAAATTGTCCTCATACATAATGAAATGGGTAGCTTTATCATTTCATAAGAAAAAAATTAGAGAAAAAATATTAATTCAGGAAAACTTGGCTTATTAGGCAAATTGGGCCTTGCATAGTAGGCTGAGAAGTGAGTTCTGGCTACTAAGTACGACATATATATATATACATATATATATATATGTCGTACCTAGTAGCCAGAACGCACTTGTCAGCCTACTATGCAAGGCCCAATTTGCCTAATAAGCCAAGTTTTCATGAATTAATTGTTTTTCGGCTTCCTAACCTACCTAACCTAACCTAACTTTTTTGGCAACCTAACCTAACCTAACCTATAAAGATAGGTTAGGTTAGGTTAGGTAGGGTTGGTTAGCTTCGGTCATATATCTACGTTAATTTTAACTCCAATAAAAAAAAATTGACCTCATACATAATGAAATGGGTAGCTTTATCATTTCATAAGAAAAAAATTGAGAAAATATATTAATTCATGAAAATTTGGCTTATTAGGCAAATCGGGCCTTGCATAGTAGGCTGAGAAGTGCAATCTGGCTTCTAGGTACGATTATATATATATATATGTGTGTATATCACGAAAATAAACACGTGATTAAGAATGTGACAATGTCAGACCACGGAGGAATTTCCTGTTTCATTTTTCCTCCGTGGTCTGACATTGTCATATATATATATATATATATATATATATATATATATATATATATATATATATATATATATATATATATATATATATTATATATATATATATATATATATATAATATATATTATAAAATATATATATATATATATATATATATATATATATATGAGCGCGAACAAGCCCGAATGGTCCCCAGGACAATATGCAACTGAAAACTCACACCCCAGAAGTGACTCGAACCCATACTCCCAGGAGCCACGCAACTGGTATGTACAAGACGCCTTAATCCACTTGACCATCACGTTATATATGTAACGTGATGGTCAAGTGGATATATAACTTGACCATTAGTTTATATATATATATATATATATATATATATATATATATATATATATATATATGACAATGTCAGACCACGGAGGAAAAATGAAACAGGAAACAGGTTCCTGTTTCATTTTTCCTCCGTGGTCTGACATTGTCACATTCTTAATCACGTGTTTATTTTCGTGATATACACACATATATATATATATATATGAATGAAAACTCACACCCCAGAAGTGACTCGAACCCATACTCCCAGAAGCAACGCAACTGGTAACTACAGGGCGCCTTAATCCGCTTGACCATCACGGCCGTCAAAAGGAAGTGATAGCCGAGGCTATTTGAGCCACTTCCCCGACGGCAACTCGGATGGTAATCTTGGGCATAGCATTTCACCAAATCACCTCATTCTTTGGGGCACACGTGAGGAACACAAATGCGAACAAGCCTGAATGGTCCCCAGGACTATATGCGAATGAAAACTCACACCCCAGAAGTGACTCGAACCCATACTCCCAGAAGCAACGCAACTGGTAACTACAGGGCGCCTTAATCCGCTTGACCATCACGGCCGTCAAAAGGAAGTGATAGCCGAGGCTATTTGAGCCACTTCCCCGACGGCAACTCGGATGGTAATCTTGGGCATAGCATTTCACCAAATCACCTCATTCTTTGGGGCACACGTGAGGAACACAAATGCGAACAAGCCTGAATGGTCCCCAGGACTATATGCGAATGAAAACTCACACCCCAGAAGTGACTCGAACCCATACTCCCAGAAGCAACGCAACTGGTAACTACAGGGCGCCTTAATCCGCTTGACCATCACGGCCGTCAAAAGGAAGTGATAGCCGAGGCTATTTGAGCCACTTCCCCGACGGCAACTCGGATGGTAATCTTGGGCATAGCATTTCACCAAATCACCTCATTCTTTGGGGCACACGTGAGGAACACAAATGCGAACAAGCCTGAATGGTCCCCAGGACTATATGCGAATGAAAACTCACACCCCAGAAGTGACTCGAACCCATACTCCCAGAAGCAACGCAACTGGTAACTACAGGGCGCCTTAATCCGCTTGGATTAAGCTTGGATCATTCAGGCTTGTTCGCATTTGTGTTCCTCACGTGTGCCCCAAAGAATGAGGTGATTTGGTGAAATGCTATGCCCAAGATTACCATCCGAGTTGCCGTCGGGGAAGTGGCTCAAATAGCCTCGGCTATCACTTCCTTTTGACGGCCGTGATGGTCAAGCGGATTAAGGCGCCCTGTAGTTACCAGTTGCGTTGCTTCTGGGAGTATGGGTTCGAGTCACTTCTGGGGTGTGAGTTTTCATTCGCATATAGTCCTGGGGACCATTCAGGCTTGTTCGCATTTGTGTTCCTCACGTGTGCCCCAAAGAATGAGGTGATTTGGTGAAATGCTATGCCCAAGATTACCATCCGAGTTGCCGTCGGGGAAGTGGCTCAAATAGCCTCGGCTATCACTTCCTTTTGACGGCCGTGATGGTCAAGCGGATTAAGGCGCCCTGTAGTTACCAGTTGCGTTGCTTCTGGGAGTATGGGTTCGAGTCACTTCTGGGGTGTGAGTTTTCATTCGCATATAGTCCTGGGGACCATTCAGGCTTGTTCGCATTTGTGTTCCTCACGTGTGCCCCAAAGAATGAGGTGATTTGGTGAAATGCTATGCCCAAGATTACCATCCGAGTTGCCGTCGGGGAAGTGGCTCAAATAGCCTCGGCTATCACTTCCTTTTGACGGCCGTGATGGTCAAGCGGATTAAGGCGCCCTGTAGTTACCAGTTGCGTTGCTTCTGGGAGTATGGGTTCGAGTCACTTCTGGGGTGTGAGTTTTCATTCGCATATAGTCCTGGGGACCATTCAGGCTTGTTCGCATTTGTGTTCCTCACGTGTGCCCCAAAGAATGAGGTGATTTGGTGAAATGCTATGCCCAAGATTACCATCCGAGTTGCCGTCGGGGAAGTGGCTCAAATAGCCTCGGCTATCACTTCCTTTTGACGGCCGTGATGGTCAAGCGGATTAAGGCGCCCTGTAGTTACCAGTTGCGTTGCTTCTGGGAGTATGGGTTCGAGTCACTTCTGGGGTGTGAGTTTTCATTCGCATATAGTCCTGGGGACCATTCAGGCTTGTTCGCATTTGTGTTCCTCACGTGTGCCCCAAAGAATGAGGTGATTTGGTGAAATGCTATGCCCAAGATTACCATCCGAGTTGCCGTCGGGGAAGTGGCTCAAATAGCCTCGGCTATCACTTCCTTTTGACGGCCGTGATGGTCAAGCGGATTAAGGCGCCCTGTAGTTACCAGTTGCGTTGCTTCTGGGAGTATGGGTTCGAGTCACTTCTGGGGTGTGAGTTTTCATTTGCATATAGTCCTGGGGACCATTCAGGCTTGTTCGCATATATATATATATATATATATATATATATATATATATATATATATATATATATATATATATATATATATATTATTAAATATGACCGAAAAAGTAAGATTAATAATTCTAACACGAATTTTCTCAATCTTTCGTACATTACGCTTCACTGTTGGAGGTAAATCAAAAATCACTTCTCCAAAATTCATTTTTATTTCTAGTCTGACGCGACACGGGCGCGTTTCGTAAAACTTATTACATTTTCAAAGACTTCACAAATACACAACTGATTAGAACTTACGTCTCTCTGATATTATATCTACATTTGAGTGAGGTGGGAAGGATGATGTGGCATTAACACAAGACAGAACAGGGGATATTAATAGGGTATTAAAAGTATCAACACAAGACAGAACAGAAAACAATGGGTATTGAATAGAAGTGTTTGTAGAAAGCCTATTGGTCCATATTTCTTGATGCTTCTATATTGGAGCGGAGTCTTGAGGTGGGTAGAATATAGTTGTGCAATAATTGGCTGTTGATTGCTGGTGTTGACTTCTTGATGTGTAGTGCCTCGCAAACGTCAAGCCGCCTGCTATCGCTGTATCTATCGATGATTTCTGTGTTGTTTACTAGGATTTCTCTGGCGATGGTTTGGTTATGGGAAGAGATTATATGTTCCTTAATGGAGCCCTGTTGCTTATGCATCGTTAAACGCCTAGAAAGAGATGTTGTTGTCTTGCCTATATACTGGGTTTTTTGGAGCTTACAGTCCCCAAGTGGGCATTTGAAGGCATAGACGACGTTAATCTCTTTTAAAGCGTTCTGTTTTGTGTCTGGAGAGTTTCTCATGAGTAGGCTGGCCGTTTTTCTGGTTTTATAGTAAATAGTCAGTTGTATCCTCTGATTTTTGTCTGTAGGGATAACGTTTCTATTAACAATATCTTTCAGGACCCTTTCCTCCGTTTTATGAGCTGTGGAAAAGAAGTTCCTGTAAAATAGTCTAATAGGGGGTATAGGTGTTGTGTTAGTTGTCTCTTCTTCCTCTGAAGAGACAACTAACACAACACCTATACCCCCTATTAGACTATTTTACAGGAACTTCTTTTCCACAGCTCATAAAACGGAGGAAAGGGTCCTGAAAGATATTGTTAATAGAAACGTTATCCCTACAGACAAAAATCAGAGGATACAACTGACTATTTACTATAAAACCAGAAAAACGGCCAGCCTACTCATGAGAAACTCTCCAGACACAAAACAGAACGCTTTAAAAGAGACTAACGTCGTCTATGCCTTCAAATGCCCACTTGGGGACTGTAAGCTCCAAAAAACCCAGTATATAGGCAAGACAACAACATCTCTTTCTAGGCGTTTAACGATGCATAAGCAACAGGGCTCCATTAAGGAACATATAATCTCTTCCCATAACCAAACCATCGCCAGAGAAATCCTAGTAAACAACACAGAAATCATCGATAGATACAGCGATAGCAGGCGGCTTGACGTTTGCGAGGCACTACACATCAAGAAGTCAACACCAGCAATCAACAGCCAATTATTGCACAACTATATTCTACCCACCTCAAGACTCCGCTCCAATATAGAAGCATCAAGAAATATGGACCAATAGGCTTTCTACAAACACTTCTATTCAATACCCATTGTTTTCTGTTCTGTCTTGTGTTGATACTTTTAATACCCTATTAATATCCCCTGTTCTGTCTTGTGTTAATGCCACATCATCCTTCCCACCTCACTCAAATGTAGATATAATATCAGAGAGACGTAAGTTCTAATCAGTTGTGTATTTGTGAAGTCTTTGAAAATGTAATAAGTTTTACGAAACGCGCCCGTGTCGCGTCAGACTAGAAATAAAAATGAATTTTGGAGAAGTGATTTTTGATTTACCTCCAACAGTGAAGCGTAATGTACGAAAGATTGAGAAAATTCGTGTTAGAATTATTAATCTTACTTTTTCGGTCATATTTAATAATATATGTCTACAGGAAAGACTGCTACCAAAATATACTAATATATTATATATATATATATATATATATATATATATATATATATATATATATATATATATATATATATATATATATATATATATATATATATATATATATATATATATATATATATATATATATATATATATATATATATATATATATATATATATATATATATATATATATATATATATATATATATATATATATATATATATATATATATATATATATATATATATATATATATATATATATATATATATATATATATATATATATATATATATATATATATATATATATATATATATATATATATATATATATATATATATATATATATATATATATATATATATATATATATATATATATATATATATATATATATATATATATATATATATATATATATATATATATATATATATATATATATATATATATATATATATATATATATATATATATATATATATATATATATATATATATATATATATATATATATATATATATATATTTATATATAATATATATTTAATTATTAGTTACTGGAGTCAGGTTTACCCCCACAGGACCGGCTGGGAGCCCAAACCAGCCAGTTGTCGAGGTAGGCCAACACCCGAACACCTAAGAGACGCAAACGGGCCACTACAACCCGTGTAAGGCGTGTGATCACACGAGGTGCTAGGTTCTACCCGAATTGGAGACAACGAAAGCGGTAACCCTGACACCCACAACAAACCCGAGCCAGTCCCTGAATCCCGGATAAATCAGGACGTGTCAATAAGCGTCTTGGAGGTCCAGGGACACCATCCAAGCACCCAGCTCCATCAGGAGTCGAACCTGGGATAGCGTAGCCATCCGAAAGGAGGGGCAATGGAACCCAGGGGTTAAGACTGGACAAGTCCAGAATGAACCGCAGGTCCGCACAGTCCCGTTTCGGTACTGCGAACAGATGTTCAACCCATCTGAGGGACGTCGTCGTTTCGACCACGCCCAAGCAAACCCACTCCAAGATGACTCAACAGAGCGCAGGGTTAGAGGCCTGCCCCGCCAACCCCAAATCTCCCGAAGGAGGAGGCGCCACGCAGCGTCACCGCAGACCGTGAAAAACAACCCAAAATGCCCACAAATCGTGGGACTAAACATGAGCAAACAGCGCAAGCCGAACTGCGAAAGGGCCGGCGCCCCTTACGAGACCCAGAACCTCGCACAGAGCGATCACCACGCCGACCAGACAAAGGCGGGACAGAAAGTGGGGCGGAATCCGAACCCGGCACCTGTGGCCTACCACGACAATAGGAACGCCGAGCCCTGGCACGACCCCTCTGGAAAGGCAACCCCCCCCTAGGACCCCCGGAGAACCAACAAGGCAGACGTAGGCCGACAAGTACCCGAAGCAGCCTGAATATACTGCTGCACCACGGCAGAATCCTCAAAAAGCAGAGGACAAAAAGGAGAAGACATCCTAAGAGCCAGGGCCCAGGCCAATTCCAGGGAGGAGGCAAGCACCGCCTGCCGACACGCAAGCCAGGAAGCATAAGAACAGGGAAACCGCATCCCGCAGCATCGGCGCAAACATCTTTAGCAAGGCAGCTGACGAGTGAGCTGCTGAGCCAAAGGCACCGGACCCAGGGACAGCCCTGCGTGCCCCTACATCCTCCTCAAGCCAGTCCGAAGACAGCTCCAGGAGGGAAAGGAAAAGCAAAGCCGAAGCCAAAAGGCCACGAGCACGTATGTCCTCAGCAACCTGCGTAGTCAAGAGGGAGGGAACCTGCACATGGACCTGCACTACGCCCACATCCAGGGAAAGGGCAGGGGCAAACAAGCACTCATTGAGGTGCTCCAGGTCGCTCCATAGGAAAACCTGATCCACTGTCGCAGCTTCGTGCCACTCACGCGTGGGGATATGGCAGAAAGAATGCCAAGCCTCCAAGGCAAAAACAGGACAGTCTGCCAGCCAGGATGACTCCGGAACCTCGTAACGGACCCAAAAAGGGAACGAAGTCCTAAACCTGAACGAAGATGGATCCATCACCGAGGCATAATCCGGGTCATGCAGGAGGTAAGCCGCAAGGGCTGCCCGCACCCCAGAAGGTTGAATGCGAGAAGCCGAAAACCTCTGGAAGGACGGAACCGACGCACCTGGGGGGGGGGGGACACGGAACCAAACCCGGGGAGAGACAGACACCAAATCCAATTCATACGCAGAGGTTGAAAAGAGAACCCCACTCCTTGTAACAACAAGCCCCGCTCAGAGGGTAGAAAAGCTCAGGTCCAACGGGACCCAAGGCCCCCAAGTCAGCCCCTCTCCCGCCCCGGGATCTTTTTCCGTAAGACCTGGGGCCGAGTCATCACCCAAAGCACCTCTGCCTCAAAAGCCAAAGCCAGCGCAGCCACATAAGCCAAATGAAAGGGGGCCCACTGGTTAGACCCGGTGGCTTCAGCAGGGAGACTAGACTCGAATGCCTCCATCGCCACACCGGAAGGGGCATCCCCCCAAGACTACCCGAGCCTCAAGACCATCAAAACCCTGCTCCGGCTCCGAAACCCTGCTCCGGCTCTGAAACCCATAGACACTTCGGGGCCGGAAGCAGGGGGTGGGACCAGAATGAACCACAGGAGTGGAATGACGAGAGGGGGGGGGGGGCGGACTGAACCAAGGTCGAGACGACCCCCATCCCCAAGTACAGGTCCCTATAAGCAAAATGGGGCTACCTCGGGGGCATCCGGGTGAGCAACCAACTCAGGGTGTTGCAACAACCTAAAACGCGCATGCAACGCCTGCGCCACCTGTACCCTCATAAGATCATCACTAGACTGGGTAAATCGAGTCACTAGCAAGCAGCAGAACTCACAGGACTCAGGGTCGAAAGTGTCACCGACCCAACAGGCAGTGTGACGGAGGCAAAAACAGTGAGGATCACCCTGAGACAAGGGGACTGAACAACCCTCAAACTCGCACGAAGCGAGGGGGGGACGGAACTCTAGGGTCACAGCCATCGGACCCACGTGCCCCCAAGGGGTTTCCCAGGGCCCTGAGTGCTTAACTAGACTCACGCCCAGGTTACCCCAGGCAGGGTACTGCTAACCGGTGCCCAAAATTACCAAAGAAACACACTAAAACTGAACCCCAGGAACATGTACATTCGCAGGGACCTATCAGGGGGCCACCGCCAGAAAAGCACCATAATAGGCCAAGCACAGGTGGCAAGAAGCAAGGCAGATCCCTCCCCCACAAGGCAAAAAGAAAAAGAAAAAATCCACAAGAAGACAGCGTACCCAAGAGGAACAGAGCCGGCCGCTGTAAGTAGTGAAAACAAGCTGCGCAGTGCCAAGCGCCCCACGAGTGCAAAATTGCCTCTTACCCCTAAGGTAAACAAGAGACAAAACACCCAAGTACCCAAAGGGCGACCGAAAAACCGAGCAGTAAAACGGCCCAACAGAAGTGGGACCCAAGAAACTTGTGGAAGGCAACTCCAAGCTCCAAGGGCAGTACTTACAGGGCACTTACGGAAGGAAACCCTAGGCGCATGCAGCCCGAGTACTGGAGAATAACTCCTGGCTCTCGTACCCCTGGAAGATAGCCACCACACTCGAAGCACAGTGCTGAAACTATCACTGGAGCCAGAGCACACGACCTTAGTCTCTAGCATCAGCCGAAGAACTGATGGGTGGATAGCCGGCGTAGGGGGTCTGGGGCTCCCCCTTTCCCCTCCCAGGGAGGGGAAAGCTACTCAGACAGCGGCGCGGTGATGTGTGTGCGACATCATGCTCGTTTGCTCGTTTCTTTTAGGGGGAGTTCTATCCACTTGTTCGGCTTTTGATAGCAATATTTTCACCAGAATAGGGGTTTGATTTGGGATGCTTACCTTTCTGGGTGCCTAACCCGGTCAAAGGCAGACATAGAATGCTTCCAACCACACGGGGGTTTCTATAGGCCATTGTTCCCCTTGCCTCTCTGAGGGGACCAGGTTCTGGCTCGTGGTCCCGGTAGGCCCGCAGAACTCCATACACATGACTGATGCCAAAGTCTGACATTAGCATATCAGCCTAGTAAGCTCTGGGAAGCTGAAGGGGCTCCCCACAGAAACAGCAGACAACAGGTTTGCAGCCAGAGCAAAGCCACTGGAGGAAGAGAAATGGACGATGTCTGAGAATCCCACACAAGACCCCAGCCAAGTCCGAACACGAGATGGAACCAGATGGAACTTCCTCCAATTCACCAGGAACCCAAACCAGGCCAGCTGGGAACAAACCACTTCCCTGGCAAGCAAAAACGCAGACTGACTGGGAGCCCAAACCAACCAGTCGCAGAGGTAGGCCAGGACCCGAACCCCAGGCAGAGAAAGACGGGCCACCACGACCCAGGTTAACCATGTGAACACGCTAGGTGCCACATTCAAGCCAAATGGAAGGCAACGAAAGCAGTAAGCCTGACGCCTGACCACAAAACCTAGCCAATCCCTGAACCCCAGATGACCAGAAACATGCCAATACACGTCATTGAAGTCCAGGAATATCATCCAAGTGCCTGTCTTGAGAAGAAGCCAGACTTGGGACAAAGTAGTTATCCAAAAGTAGGGGAAAGGAATCCAACGGTTCAGTCGAAACAAGTCCAGAATGAAGTGGAGATCTGCACAGTCCCGTTTCAGAACCAGAAACAAGCGGGAAACCCATTTGAGAGACAGTCGTTTCAACCACGCCCTAGTGAACCCACTCCCAGATGACCTAACAGAGAGACGGGGAAAGAAGCCTGCCTAGCCAGCCCCAAACCCTCTACCAGAGGAGCCGCCCAACGCCTCCAAAGGCCGGAAGACATGACGTGAAAAATCCACGAATCATGGGACCAAGCGTGGGGCAAACAGCGCCAGCTCCCCCCCCCCCAATCACCCGGTCAATGGAGAGCCCCGCGAAAGGGCCGACGCAACCTCCGAGCACCCGACTTCCAAGCAGAGCAACCACCACGCTGACCAGATGAATAAGGTTCCGAACCCGGCACCAAAGGCCCACCTCGACCTGCTGAAACCTGAGCCCTGGCATGAACACCCCAGAAGAGTGAGCACCCCCGAGCCTCATTACCACCTAAACCCTGCCCTGGCCCGGAAACCCTCAGACGTTTAAGGAGCCAGAAGCAGGGGAGAGGAGCTTTTTTTTCTATCTCTTTCTCTCATTCTTTCTTTCTTTGCAGGGATATTCCTGCACGAACCCTAAGCCTCAGGCTGGCCCACTAAGTGTTTCTTGTTTCTGTTTTACTTAGGCAGAGTATGAGTATTTATGACTCGTACAGCCGCTCCAGTAAGATTTTATCCCATGTGTTCAACAACTTCTGCTCTGTTGAATCCATGTTAAAATCTTAATGGGTTTATAACTAAACTGAGCAGGGCGAACCACACTCATCTGGGAAGGAAGAAAGGACGCAGACGGAACCAAGGTTGAAGTAACAAATGTCCCTAAATCCTGGTCCCCTAAAATCCAAATGCGACTGCTCTGGGGCTTCCAACCAGGACACTATCCTGGCCTGTGGCAACACAGAATACCTAGCACGCGACCAAACCGCCATCTGAACCCTAACATCCTCAGATGAGAAATGGGTAAAATGAATAACAACCCGTGAACACGTCCCACAATACTCAGGATCGTAGGTGTCACCAACCCAACAGGCAGCATGACGGAGGCTAGATGGATGATCATCATCACGAGGCAAGAGTAACTAACACCCTTCGACATCTCACAAGGCTAGACAGGGCTCGGAAGACACGTCCATGGTAACCCTGGCCTTATGGGGATTTCCAGGGCCCGTAGGGTATGTAATCTCTACGGGAAGCCCAGGCACTGTGGCTGACTAAGCCCCTAAGTTCTATTGGCTGCAGACAAACTGGCCAACGGCATCACTGTACAACCTCGGAGCAACAGAGGAAGACTACCAAACACAACCTACGCTAAGCTAATGGGAAGATAGGCAGACCTACTCCACCAAAGATGTAAACATGCGCTAAAAACCAATAAACAAAAAACCAGCATTGAATGTAATGAAACGCTATTTTCTGGGCGAGACCCGGAGGCTCCCCGGAGTTATCCAGGCTGATATGTAAATGAACAAATTCACAAGGGGCCATGACGAGGGTTCGAACCTACATCCGAGTGGATCCCAGACGCTGCCTTAATCGACTGAGCTAAGACATGGCTAAAAGAATTGCAACCGGGGAAATCATCCTGATTTACCAACAGTTCCTGCAGTCTCTCAGACACACAAACCAGGGTTTTACGCAATTCCCCCATGCACCTGACCTATGTCAATAGACTCTTCAATCTCTTCGCCCTTACTTCATTACACACAAATCACAATAGCGTGATACATCAAATGAACAAATCCACAAGGGGCCGTGATGAGGGCTCGAACCTACGTCCGAGAGGATCGCAGAAGCTGCCTTAATCGACTGAGTTGAACCCAGTAAGGAAAGATAGAACCAAACTCGAAAGAGACCGGATCCATTATCGAGGCACAATCCGGGTCACGCGAGAGGTAAGCGGCAAGGGCCTCCTGCACCTTATGAGGTGGGATCTTGAAAACCTCCAGAAGGAAGGGACCGAAGAACCCAAACGAACCCAGAACTGAACCCAGGGAGGAGCTGACACCATATCAAATGTGTACAGGGAGGGAGGATAAGAAAACCCTAACCCTGTATCAACAAGCCCCACTCAGATAATACCAACACCCAAGCGGGGTTAAACGGGGCCCAAGCTCCCCAAGTCAGTCCAACCTCCACACCAGGACCTGGGGCCCGAGCCATCCTCCAAACCCAGTGCCTCAAAAGAAAGGCAAAGTCCAATGGGAAAGCAGGAAAGAAGGGGGGCCCACTGGTCAGACCCAGAAGCACCGGCAGGAGGAACAGGCTCGAATGCCTCCATTGCCACACAGGATGGGGCAGCCCCCAAACAGCCCGAGTCTCACCACCAATTAAGCCCTGCCCCGACTCCGAAGCCCTCAGACGCTACGGAGCCGGAGGCAGGGTGGGGGGAGGAATAGGATGAACAGCAGGTGAAGGTCAAGGGGGAGCAGACAAAACCAAAGTCGAGGCGACTAACGCCCCCAAGTCTGGGTCCCTATAACCAAAACGGGGCAGTCTCGGGGCATCCAGTTGAGCAACCAACCTAGCGTGCTGCAGCAACCTAATACTGTACGCGCATGAAACGCCGAAGCCGCCTGCACCCAAAAATAAAAATCAGTGGATTGGGTGAATTGCAGTACAGGCAAGCAAAACCACTCTCAGGACTCCGGGTCGAAGGTGTCACCGACCCAACAGGCAGCATGATGGAGGCAGAAATGGTGACTGTCACACTGAGACAAAGGGACAGAACAACTTTCAAACTCACATGAAGCGAGATGGGAACCAGGAAATGCATCCATTGGACCACTGAGCCCCAGTGGAGGATTTTCAGGGGCCCTTAGATGCAAAGGGCTCTTGAACATCAAGAGGCAGACCCCTCAACAGCCAGCAAACAAAAATAAAAGAAAAACCCCGCAAGAGGACAACATCACAGGTGGAACAGAGCCGGCCGTTGTATTATGTGAAAACAAGATGCACAGTACCTTGCGCCCCTACCAGTGACAAAACTACCTCCAACCCAGAGACAAAGTGGTGCGTGAAACACCCCAGCTGACTCCAAAGGCGGGCAATCCTCGAGCAGCAAAAATCCACAGCAGAGGTAGACCCCAAGTGACTTCTGAAAAAAAAACTCAAGCCCCAAGGGCAGTACTTTCATGGCACTTAGGGAAGGTAACCCTAGGTGCATGCAGCACAAGTACTAGAGAAACTACTATAGTAGCTTCTAGAGAGCCACCACACACACACCACCACAGAACTGGACCACACCACAAGGCATATCACTGGAATGTCAAGAGCCAGAGTCGCACGACACCAGGTCTCACACCAGCCGTTTTCTGGGGATGGATAGATGACATGAGGGGTCTGGAGCTCTCCCTTTCCCCTCCAAGAGAGAGGGAAGCTGTGCAAACAGTGGCAAGGTACCGGTTGTGATGCCGTGCTCATTTACTCGTTTTTAGTTTGGGGAGTTCTGTCCAACAGTTTGGCTTTCAGTAGCAATTTTTTAACCAGATAGGGTTTGTTTTGGGGCACCTACCTTTCTGGGTGCCCGACCCAGTCGATGGCAGACATAGAATGCTTCCAACCACACGGGGGTTTCTATAGACCATTGCTCCTCATGCCTCTCTGAGGAGACCAGGTTCTGGCTTGTGGTCCTCGGTAGGCCAATAAAAACTCCACGACTGACAGTAGCTACTTGGTATAGTAGCTTTTGTTCCCCCATCAAAAAACAAGAACAAAACTACTGGAATAAACACAGAAGAAACATGATGAAGAGAGACAAAGTGGCAAAAGGAGAGCCAATAAACTTTATACTATCACAGTGACAAAAGATGCAGGTGACAATACAAGTGGTGGTAAACCTACATCATATTACATACTGCATATAAAGCAATAATCAATACAATTCAAGACAAACAATTGATATATGCAGTAAGTAGTAGTTCTTCACAATTGTTTCTAATGATGAGCTTAACATAGTAGTGGAACCTCGATTAACAAATTTAATCCGTTCCGGCACCAAGCTCATCATGTGAAATGCTCGTCTTTCAAACCGAATTTCCCCCATTTTAAATAAGGAAAATAAAATTAATCCATTCTACCACTGAAAAACAACAATATGATATTCGATACTTTAAATAATGGAGCAGCCTACCTGACATACACTGAACAAACCTTTGTGACATTTGTCCTTTTTTCAAATTTGTTCAATTTTTTTCTTTTTGTATAGCAAAAGGTTTGTTCGGTGTTTGTCAGATAGGCTGCTCTATGTTTTTTTAAAAAAAAAAAAAGAATAAATTTGAAAAACGGACATATGTCATAAAGGTTCATTCAGTGTTCGTCAGGTAGGCTGCTACATTATAACAATCTTTCTTTTTTTCAAATGTGTTCAATTTGTTTTGTATTTTTAATTTATTTACTAATAATGGAGCAGCCTACCTGGCACACACTGAGAGAACCTTTATGACATTTATCTGTTTTTCATTTTTTTTTTTAATTTAAATTAAGAAACATGGAGCAGCCTACCTGACAAACACCGAACAAACCTTTTTGACATTTGTTCTTTTTTTTCAAATTGTCTTTTTTTTTTATTCTACAAAAAAAATTGAATGCTTTGCAACATCACAGCAGTCATCCCTTTACATCCCAGCATCATTAGCATCTTTAAAAATAAAAAAATGTATTTGCATCATTGGAGGCATCCGAGAATGTGCGAGAAGCAGTGGGAACGCACCAAGTGGTTTTCTCGTTATTCAAACGAGCACTTGCCAATCGAGACAAATTGTCGGTGGGCGGAGCGCTCGTTACTCAAAATGCTCATAAATTGAGGGGCTTGTCACTTGAGGTTCCACCGTACTACAAAAATACAAGTGACTTACCTCTGTTATGGTGCCTTTGTTGAGAAATTTAAAAAGAATCATTCGAGTTCGGGGGTCCAACACCTGCTCCACTGTTGCTCTCTCTGACTTGTCACGCACCCTTTGCCTATAATTACACACATTATTCAACATTGACTGGGAACTGAACAAGTACAATTATTGCACATAAATATTAAATCTGGTAAACTGCCAATAAGATGGTAAATAGAGATACGTAGCAAATGAGAACTCTCACCTCAGTTTAAAGAAGTAAAAATATAGGCTCATTTTTCTAAGTTCTTTAGTTTACCTACTGTATTTACTAGATATAAGAATAAAGGTCAATGCAGTACATTACTTAGAAACAAATAGTACTATAGTTACAAAAAAAAAAAAAAGTTGAATGTAATGAAATGCTAATTTCAGGGCAAGACCCGGAGGCTGCCCGGAGCTTATCCAGGCTGATATTGCTATGTTAGACTTTGGCATCAGTGATGTGAATGGAGTTCTTAGGCCTACCGGGGACCACTTCCAGAATCTGGCCCCCTCCGAGAGGCACGAGGAGCAATGGCCGATAGAAATCCCACATACAGTAGTTGGAAGCATTCTATGTCTGCCATCGACTGGGTCAGGCACCCAGAGGCAAGTGCTCCAAAAACAAACCCCTATTCTAGTTAAGAAATTGCTACTGAAAGCCGAACTAGTGGACAGAACTACCCAAAAAAACACGAGCATGACGTCGCCACACAGCCGTCTGTGCACCTCCACCCTCCCCAGGAGGAGGAAGGGGGAGCCCCACACCCCTCGCACCGGCTACCCAAATCCCAGTTCTGAGACAGGATATCAAAACACACAAAAAAACACCGAACGGAGGGAGGGAGGGAGGAAGGGTTGCCGGGGAGCCTCAGGGTCTCGCCCAGAAAATGGCATTTCACAACATCAAATGCTGGTTTTCTGGGGGGATATGGGGGGACCCCCCTATGGCTCCCTGGAGCTACTTACCAAAAGACGAAAACAAGAAGGACTTACCCAGGAGGCGGTTATTGCTCACTCCTCAACATAAAGTCGAGACAACTGGCCCAACTAGGCCCAGGAACATTCACCAGGTAACGCGCAGCCAGGATCCTGTTTGACTGCTAAAAATCCCATGCCCGAATGTCAGCCCAAGACACGTTACCCAAGACATGTTACCTAAGACATGTTACCAGAGACAGCAGCAAGCACAGCAAACATCATGGGCACGGGGATAGACCACAGGCTGGCTGGACCGAATAACCCTGCGGGTGACCAGGGAGACCTGAACCCTGGAACACAAAGAAAGGAAACCAGATCAACCCAAAGCGAATCCCCGGTCACGGAGGCCATAGAGCGCAAATAATGGCGGAGAGCCGCAACTGGACAACACATGATACATCCCCGGCCTAACCAACCAAGCATCAGCAACCCAAGGACCCCGCCAGAAAGCAGCAGTCTCATTCTTCGCCAGAAAAGAAGATGACGGCTGCAACCGAACAAACCTATCAAAAGGACCAAAAAATCAAACCCCTGTGCTGGAGGAGCGCATGAAGCTCCTCGACCCAACCCCCAGGAGAGCCTTGGAGAGACAATCCTGAACAATAGGGGCCACAACAAAGTGAGGGGGAAAGAGAGATAAGGGAGGAACCCTGTCCAAAGACCAACACGGCTCAAGCAGTGCATGAGCAGGCCAGAGGTGAAACAACGCCCAAGACAGCTTGCGAAACATTGCAGAAGTAACATCGATGCCGATAGCAAGCTGCAACGGCTCCGCCAGCGCCGCACGATACAAGGCGATAGCATTCAGCATAAGATGACGATCTTGAAACAGCCATGAGAGAAAGGACAAGACCACCCGAATAGAAAGTGAAGAACAGTATACTTATAAAGAGGGGGTCACTGACCCAACAGGCAGCATGATGGAGGCAAAAACAAGAGTCACCCTGAGACAAGGGGACAGAGCAACCCTGAAACTCACAAAAAGCAAGACGAGACTCTGGGGTCACATCCATTAGACCCTCGCACCCTAGATTGGGTCTGCTAAGGGTTATCCCAGGCAGGGTACTGTTAACCGACGCCAAAGCTACCAATCAACACTGCCAATGCTGAACCCCCAGGATGTGTTCACTCACAGGGGTACCACCAAACACAAACAACCCTAATATAACAACAGGGGGGGTCTGCGGGCAGACCCCCGCCCCCCCCCTTTCCCACCAGGCAAAAAAAACACCTAGCAAGAGGACAGCATACCCAAAGGGAACAGAGCCAGCCACTGTTACAGGTGAAAACTAGCTATGCAGTACCCTGTGCCCCACCAGTGCAAAAACTACCACTTACCCCAAGGCAAACAAGGGAGGAATCCCCCAAAACACTCGGGGCGGTCAATTTCCAAGCAGCGAAAGACCAATAGAGGAAGACCCGAGGTGACTTGTGGAAGGAAATCATAAGCCCCAAGGGCGGTACTTACAGGGCACTTAGGGAAGGGAGCCCTAAGCACATGCAGCCCGAGTACTCAGAAATAATACTCCCAGCTCGCACACCACCGAAGAGAAGTACTGAACCCAGGCACAGCACAAAGAGTATCTGGAGCAGGAGCCACAACGACCAAGCCTTATCCCATCAACCGAGTAACTGGGGTGTCGATCGCAGGCGCAAGGGTCTGGGACTCCCCCTTCCACCTCCTGGGGAGGGAAGAGCTGCGCAGATGTGAGGCGCGGCTCATGTGACGTCATGCTAGTTTGCTCATTTTCCCTTCGGAGAGTTCTGTCCACTTGTTATTTTCGTTGCTTTCACCAGAATTGGGGGTTGTTTTGATTTGCTTACCTTTCTGTTGACTGTCCCAGTCGATGGCAGATATAGAATGCTCCAAAATCACATGTGCATTTCAACACACCATTGCTCCTTGTGCCTCGCTGAGGGGGCCAGGTTCTGGCCGTGGTCCCCGGTAGGCCTAGAACTCCACCCACATCGAGTGATGCCAAAAGTTAGGAATATCTCTATCAGTATGGATAGCTCCGGGGAGCTGTAGGGACTCGCCCCAGAAAAGAAATGAAAGGACCGCCATGAAACTTCATACTGCCGCCAAGACAAGACGTGCAGGTGGGACGCCATCAATGAAGCCACTATACAAATGGTGATAGACCCTCGTCGGAAAGACCAGACGCAAAGAGGTGAGGAGAAGATTGAACCAGCTATGTAACGGACTGGCCCAATCTGCTGAAAGAGACGGAGCTGCGGGAAGACCCTCGGGTTGGGACACCGAGCAAACAGCGCCTGAAACCAAGGCTGGGCCTGTCACCAAAGGGCCAAGAGGATTATTCGCCCCTGGTAAGTCTCCAAGCGAGCTAGGATCTGGAGAAACAGCAGAACCGGGAAAAAGAGGTACAGTTAACCCCACCTCAACCAATCCTGCCTGAAAACATCGACCCCAATGGCCTCGCAGACAGGGAAGGGTGCCACATAACACAGGAGATGCCTTGACCACACCGATGCGAAGCAGTCTACCACCAGAGGCTCGTACCTCCGACAGAGCCAACTGAACGAGTCGACGTCGACCGTACATTCCGTGGACAGGGGAATGACCGAGACAGGTCATCCGCCCGGACGTTGGACACCCCCGAACATAAACTGCCAGGAGAGCCAAACCCCCGAGAACTCAGCAGATGAGTCACCCAAACCGACCAGCCCCAAAGAGCTAAGGACCGCATCGAACCCCAATTGGTTCAGGCAATGAATCACCAGGAAGCAGTCCAAATGGAGCCTGATCGTCGATCCGCAAGCGGCTCGAACCCTCTCGAGTGACATCCACACCTCCGCAAAGTCCCGCACTGTGCTGTGGACTCAACAGAAGGACGGACCCCACCGTCCGTGGCCGGCCTGGTGAGCACTGGGCACAAAGCCCCAGCCAAGAGATGACGTGCCCATGAACACATCGAGCAAGGGCTTGGTTGGCGCCAAGGCACTCAAAAGCACGAAGAGGAAGCCGGCGACATAGCAGCCAATGAAAGGCTCCTGGAGGCCGAACGCAGAGATCGCGAGAGAGGCGGAAGAAACGACCCCAAAAGGAACCAGAATAGCCGATGAAGCCAAACCTTACCCGGCAGGTAGATCATCATGGCAAAGAACAGGCACCAGCACAAACCCTCGAGCATCTGCCAGGTGACCTGGGAGCCCCTCAAAACAAGCGAAGGTGGGACAGCAGCCGAAGCAGAAAAGCCGGAGGGAGAGACAAGGAGGCGACCCGAGAGTCCCACACAAGACCCAACCAAGACCGAACCTGAGAGGGAACCAGATGGGATTTCCGCCAGTTCACCAGAAGCCCGAACCTGACGAGCTGGGAAAGAACCAAACCCCTGGTGAGCAGACACACAGACCGGCTGGGAGCCCACACCAACCTGTCATCGAGGTAGGCCAGGACTCAAACCCCTAAGATGCAGACAGGCCACCACGACCACTGATAAGGCATGTAAACACGCGAGGTGCCAGGTTCAGACCGAATGAAAGGCAACGAAAGCAATAACTCTAAAGCCCCACAACAAAACCAGGTCATTCCCTGAACCGCAGATGAATGGGGATGTGCCAATATGCGTCCAGAAAGTCCAGGGACACCATCCAAGCACCCGGCTCCAATAGAACAACAGAAGCCGGACTTGGAACAGAGTAGTCATCCGGAAGGAGGGTCAATGAACCCAGGGGTACAGACGGGAAGAGTCCAGAATGAACCGCAGGTCTGCACAGTCTCGTTTCAGGACTGGGAACAGATGGGAAACCCATCTGAGAGACGTCGTTGTTTTGACCATGCCCAAGCGTACCCACTCCAAGACGACCCAACAGAGCGCAGAAGAGGCCTGCCCCGCGAGCTCTGAACCCCCCAAAGGAGGCGGGGCCACCCAACGCCACCGCAGGCCATCGGAAACAACCCAAAAAGCCCACAAATTGTTGGACCAGGCGTGAGCAAACAGAGCAAGCTTTTCCCCAATCGCCCCATCAATGGAACGAACCACGAATGCCCCTTACGAGAGCCCGAGCACCCCACAGAGCGAGGATCGCACTGACGAAGATGGGGCCAAAGGCGGCGCCGACTTCAAAACTGTCACCAGCGGCCTACCACGACGAACGGAACCCAGAGCCCTGGCATGACCCCTCCAGGAAGGCCCCCCCCCCCCTGCCTTTCCTGGGACCCACGGAGAACCAGTAAGTCGGACACTGGATGAGAGCTAGCCGAGGCTGCCTGCAGATACTGCGCCACCGGAGAATCACCAAACAGCAAGGGACAAAAAAGCGAAAACATTCTAAAAGCTAGGGCCCAAGCAGAAACCAAGGAGGAAGCCAGCACCGCCTGCCGACACACGGATCAGGAGGCATAAAAACAGCGACAACGCATCCTGCAGGATCAGCGCAAACAGCTTCAACAAGGCAGACGGTGAACGCGCCGCCGAGCCCAAGGCGCTAGACCAAGGAACGGCCCCAAGCGCCTCCACATCCTCCTCAAGCCAGTCAGCAGACAGCTCCAAGAGGGAAAAGAAATGCAAGGCTAAAGCCAACAGGGCAAGAACGCACAAGTCCTCAGCAACCAGCGCAGCCGAAAGGGAGGTAACCTGAACATCAAGCTGCACAATGCCCACATCACGAGGACGGGCAGGAGTGAACAAGTACTCATTAACCACTTAACTGCCCCAACCGAGTTTTCTCGGTTGGCGGGAAACCAACCGAGAAAACTCGCCAACCGAGAAAACTCATTTTGATTTTTCATAACCAATTCTAAATGTGTACGAGGTTGGTTGTGTACGAAATTAACTCTTAGGACCTCCAGTGTGAGGCAGCCATCTTGGAAAAAATCCCAGAATGCCCTAGGGCTGCTGGGTGGGTTAGTACTGAATGAGCAACCATGCGCCTCTCACACGCCTCTGGCTCCCAAACACCTGTCCGACGCGGTGTCAAAAGATAATGCTCTATCGGTGAAATTCAAACTTTATTGTTTGAAGAACATAAGGGTCATAATATTGGGGAAGCCAGGTGCAATAAGGACCTAACACAAAGGTTGGATGCAAGTGATACAGCACCTATGAGGACGATATTGCGAGCATATCCAGTTGTAGCTCTGAGCGTCACCCTTGCAATCCTATGCTATTTATTTAGATGATACTTAGAATAATCATTTTCTGCGTTCAGTGATGATGCATCTGATACAAATAGCATTGATGAACAGTGTTAGCGGCTTCCATGGTGGTGTTTTCCATAGATATTTTCAAGAATACCTGAATCTCGCCAAATCTCTTCCTGACTGACGGACACTCTTGAGGTAAGCTGAATCTCTTCCTGTGTAGGACCGTACAAAGCGATCTTTTCAAGACTACCTTACAAATTGATCTTTTCCTATAATCTTTTCAATACTACCTTATGCTTTACAAGCTTAGCTACATACAACCTACAAGTACTAAAGCCAAGGGTGTACGTGAGTGCGTTATTTGCAAGCACACACAATGAAGAAACGGGAAGCTAAAATTTATCTGTACCTGGTGCACTGAGAGCGAAGTCGTGCTGTGTACCATGGGCTACTTCGTTGATTATTACTCGCTTCCGAAGTACTGAGTGTGTAATACAGTGTTACTGTGTAAATAGTGTGTGAAACTGTACATATTGTAATTTTAGTGAATTTTTAACAGGTAATATTGCGACAATAAACATTTATTGTGGACACATTACTGACACATGTATCACAGTTCCATGGAACATTATGAACGTTCTACTGTATACATATTGTAAAGGACACAAATATGCATCATATACGATAAAAAAAAACAAATAAAACCGCATTGGAAATACATAAAACAAATAATTGAAAATATATTTGTGGCAACACCCGGTGCTTGAATGGACCGCGCGACCGTGTCTGGGCGAGTCACGCACAGGCAACCAGGCCGGTTGTTCAACACCCTCCCAGCAAGCATAAGAAATATTGCCGGAACAACTGTGGACATTTTCAAGAGGAAACTAGATTTATTCCTCCAAGGAGTGCCGGACCAACCGGGCTGTGGTGGGTATGTGGGCCTGTGGGCCGCTCCAAGCAACAGCCTGGTGGACCAAACTCTCACAAGTCAAGCCTGGCCTCGGGCCGGGCTTGGGGAGTAGAAAAACTCCCAGAACCCCATCAACCAGGTATCAACCAGGCCCTGATGACGTCACAGCGCATCTCGTCCACGTCCCTACAGCCAAAGTAAGTGGAATTTGGTACTTATTTTTACATAGACATGTTCAGGGAAGGAAATTTATCATTTTACGAAGAAAAAGAATTTTTTGGGAACACTTCATTTCATGCGCACCGGGGGAATTTCTCAATAAACTCCGCGCAGCACGGTGGTTAAGGTGCTCAAACTAGCCCCCCCCCCCACCAAGAAAACCTGGACCACCGTCAATGACTCACACCACTCAAGCGTGCGGGAATGACAATGTATGCTAAGCCTCCAAAGCAAAAACTGGACAGTCCGCCAGCCAGGACGACTCCGGAACCTCGTAACGAATCCAGTAGGAAATGAAGACCCAAATCTGAATGTAGACGGATCCATAATAGAGACATAATACAGGTCGTGCAGGAGGTAAGCTGCAAAGGCCTCTCACACCACAGCCGGAGGAATGCAGGAATCCGAAAACCTCCGGAAGAATGGGACCGAAGCACTCAAAGGGACATGGAACCGAACGCGGGGAGGGGGCAGACACCAAATCCAATTCATACACAGAGGGGTGGGAAAGAAAACCCCACTCCTTTTAACAATAAGCCCCGCTCAGAGGGTAGAAAATCCCAGGCAGGGTCCAATGGGGCCCAAGGCTCCCAAGTCAGCCCCACCCCTGTCCCGGGAGCCACGACATCAGGTCCCAGGGCCGAGTGGTGGCTCCCACTCAGAGGGAGGAAAGACTAATGCCTCCATCGCCGGCCCGGAAGGGGCATCCCCCGAGACCATCCGAGTCTCAACACCATCTAAACCCTGCCCCGACCTCGAAACCCTCAGACGTTTCGGAGCCAGAAGCAGGGGGGGTGGGGGGGGACCAGACTGAACCAAAACAGGGGAAGGACGAGGGGGGGGGGGGCTGAACCAAAGTCGAAGCGACCAACACCCCCAAACCGGGTCCCTATACCCAAAACGGGGCAACCTTGGGGCTTTCGGGTCAGCAACCAACCTAGCGCGATGCAACAATCTAAACCTATCATGCAATGCCTGCGCCGTCTGTACCTGAATAACGTCATCAATAGACTGGGTAAACCGAGCCACCAGCAAGCAACATGCTCATTTGCTCGTTTTTGTTTGGGGAGTTCTGTTTACTAGTTCGGCTCTCAGTAGCAATTTCTTAACCAGAATAGGGGTTTATTTTGGGATGCTTACCTTTCTGGGTGCCTGACCCGATCAATGGCAGATATAGAATGCTTCCAAACACACTGGGGGTTTCTATAGGCCATTGCTCCTCGTGCCTCTCTGAGGGGGCAAACCACAAGCAAGGTTCTGGCTTGTGGTCCCCAGTAGGCTCAAGAACTCCATTCACACTGATGCCAAAAGTAATATTAGCATATCAGCCTGGATAGCTCCAGGAAGCCTCCGGGGCTCCCCCAGAAATGCCCCTAAATACAACTATGTAAGCACAACCCTGGAGCTGAGCACTGGACCACACACATCCAACTGAGTAGAGTCCTAGCACCCATAATAAATTACTTCCTACTACATCATCACCTTCAACTGGTCTTGCTTGATGACCATGCCCCATGACATCACCTGAGATATGAAAGGACTTGAGAGACTCAATCACAGTCAACAATTGTTTGTGTCCTGCTTGATGCCTGCTTGATGGGGTTCTGGGAGTTCTTCTACTCCCCAAACTGCTACTTGATTTGTGAGTTTGGTTCACCAGGCTGTTGCTTGGAGCGGCCCGCAGACCCATATACCCATCACAGCCCGGTTGGTCTGGCACTCCTTGAAGAAAACAATCTCGTTTTCTCTTGATGTCCACGGTTGTTCCGGCAATATTTCTGATGCTCGCTGGTAGGACGTTGAACAACCGTGGACCTCTGATGTTTGTACAGTGTTCTCTATGACACCTCTGCTCTTCACTGGTTCTATTCTGCATTTTCTTCCATATCGTTCACTCCAGTACGTTATTTTACTGTGCAGATTAGGGACCTGTCCCTCCAGTACAGTATTTTCCATGTGTATATTATTTGGCATCTCTCTCATCTCCTTTCTAGTGAGTACATTTGGAGAGCTTTGAGACGATCCCAATAATTTAGGTGCTTTATCTCGTCTATGCGTGCCGTATATGTTCTCTGTATTCCCTCTATTTCAGCAATCTACGAGTCCAAAAGTGACCATTTCCAACTATTTTTATACTACAAACAACATAATTTGAATTGCCTTGCCACATACAATTATTAAATATTCAACTAGAAACCTCAACTTACCTTGTTGGTGTTCTTCTTGATTGATGCCACACATCTTGAAGTTAAAAATTCTTAACAATTTACGTAACCTATACTAACACAACACTAAAATTAACACTTAAAATTACTGTACAGTTCATTAAGCTAAGTTAGTTTTGACTGCCAGCTGCTTAAGCCTCACTGGTTGAGGGCATTTGGGTTGCCTGTGAGGCCTCACTTGTTGAAGGCGCTTGCTTGCACCTCACTTGTTGAAGCGCTTGCATGCCCTCACTTGTTGAAGGCGCTTGGCTTGCCCGTGACGCCTCACTTGTTGAAGGCGCTTGCTTGCGCCTCACTTGTTGAAAGCGCTTGGCTTGCCTGTGGCGCGTCACTTGTTGAAAGCGCTTAGCTTGCCTGTGGCGCGTCACTTGTTGAAAGCGCTTGGCTTGCCTGTGGCGCGTCACTTGTTGAAAGCGCTTGGCTTACCTGTAATGCCTCACTTGTTGAAGGCACTTGGCTGCCTGTGACGCCTCACTGGTTGAACAACACGTAACTTGTCTTTAATTGCTAGGACAATCTTCTTCCTCTTAACACTTCCAGAACGATTGATGCTGCTACCAGACATATTCTTGGCCAAAAATGTTCAAAATTACTATGAAAATTAAGAAAGTTATTTAAAAAAATATTTCACTAATGGCGCAGCACTGTGTATAACACGAGGGACGGACGCACATGGGTTGACCAGTGTTGGACGGGTCCACTTGGGGTGGGGCAGCTATAGCACGTTACGTAGGCCGCCAGGAGGAAAAAAATTCACAATATTTTTTAAGGAAACTTCAGCCTGTGCACAATGCTTTTAGGAAACTTATTTATTTGTTATTACATAATTACTAGTACTTATTTCATTTGTTTTTGGCTATGATTAATTGTTCTAAAATTAATGGTAATTCCTGTACCCAGGTGGTCCCTCCTGATGCACCCCTCCCACCCTCCCAACACCACCCACCCACCCACCCCACCCCCCTCCTCCACCATGCGTCTAGAGCCACAGACGGGATTAATACGGTATGGCTGTATTTTCATCCGGCCAAACTAGCTTTTATCCGGTTCCTGTGGCCATTTTGGCCGGATATTGTGATAACTTTATCCGATCACGATTTTGGCCGTATAAGGGCGTTTTCCGGATGTTTGAATCCCAGATAATCGCGGGGTTACAGTACTGAGCAGTTAAAGAAGATCTCTGTAGACAACCTTAGCTAAACAGGATGCCATGGAAGTTATCTCTGAAATTTTAAAAGGGGCACCAAGCGAGCATGTGACCATGATAACTTGGGATATTTTATAGCTTTTGTTTGGAATTCATAAATTCTAAACCTATTTCTATGAGCTTTGTTCAGTTATGTGACCCCTTATTAACCATTCTGGGAGAGTTTCCTCAATGTATCGAGTCTTATGACCCTCTCAACTTCCCCACCTCTTTGAGGGAGGGGCAGGAATCAGGTACCTGCTTCCGGTGGGTCAGAAGATGATCACAGATGCCTGGTGTGTCAGGCTTGGCCACTTGATACTGGTGTATAAGCTCTGGAAAACAACTGAGGGCCACCGCATAAATGCACAATAATACTGTAGCGAGTAAACCTTATACTCGCTTCATTATCTCATCATCTTAATGACGTAACCGATTGCAGAAGCTATAATCTCTTCCCTAATTACAGGTAACAGTTCTTCCATCCTCCTATCCTAGTGGAGGAAGCTGAGGAGTAGTCACCGAATATAAGTATGCGATACAAGAATAGCCGACAATACAATTTCCACAGTCAAGAATGTAGCACTCGGCGTATGCAGTTCTAATCGACCCCAAGACGCTACAGCTTCGACGCAGGACAGACAACAGACTAGGACTATCAGGCTACAACGCTCTCCCACATAGAGCTTCGTGACTCCGGCCTCACTCGGCTCTCTGCTCTGCTCCAAGCTCCGTCTCATCATCTACGACACTGCTATATCCAAGACTACTAAATAAATATCAAAACACACTAAACACTGTGTACCTAATCTACTCAACAATGTAACATAATCGTACGTTACATTGGTGACCCCCAGAGAGTTTCGACGTTACCCAGCTACGATGGACTACAACATGGACTCTCACTGGACCTCTACTGCTGCTGCTGCATGCTGTGGACCGCTCCTCTGCCGACACAAGCACCTTGCGCAGTACTGTACAGGACTTACAGCTTGCGTTTCCGACTCTTTGTCGCCTCCAGGACAATTCAGCTCTAGCAGCGATTCCCTCGTTGTTCTAAGTTCAGGGCAAGGCCACGGATTCCATGTGGAGTCTGCTTCATGAAGAAATAAATTTGGATACAAAAAAATACATGCCTACATTACCTCCTATTGTCCTGGTGCCCGAGCCCATCAGCCCCGGATCTAAATGCTCCACCAGCGACCTAAGGACGCAACAATCATGCACATTCTTCTCTCCTGCTACACCGAGCTTGTCCACACACTACCTGCATCTTTTGGTACTGGACTACATGTTCCACAGCGACCCAGGAAACAGTAGCCTCGTATTTTTTGTTGTATTGCTTTTCTTTCATTCCCTGGCAGGGAAGAGTCCTGTAGCGAGTAATCCTTATACTCGTTCCATTATCTCATCATCTTCATGGCGTAACTAATTAGCACTAACTACACAAGCTATAATCTCTTCCCAAATTACAGGTAAGAGTTCTCCCATCCTCCTATCCTAGTGGAGGAAGTCGAGATGTAGTCACCGAATATAAGCAAGTGATATGAGAATAGCCGACAGTACAATTTCCAGTCAAGAATGTAGCACTCGATGTAGGCAGTTCTAATCGACCCCAAGACGCTACAGCTTCGACACAGGACAACAGACTAGGACCACATCCAGCTATAACGCTCTCCCACATAGAGCTCCGTGACTCCAGCCTCACTCAGCTCTCTACTCTGCTCCAAGCTCCGTCTCATCGTCTACGACACTGCTGTATCCAAGACTACTAAATAAATATCAAAACCCACTAAACACTGTGTACCTAACCTACTCAACAACGTAACATAACCGTACGTTACAAAACCATACAGTATTTAGAAATAAATCCATATACAGTGTACTTATGTGGGCTAATATATATTTTAATTCTTAACATAAATATTGGATAAATCTAAATGAATAAATATGTTGATTAAACAAACTTTTACTGCACTTTTAATTTTTAATGTTTAAAACTTTTAAACAAAGTTTTTACCTTTCATTATCGGTTCTCTTCTGTGTCTCAACTAAGCGATTTGTCACATTACCACCAAAACCTGTTAATCCTTCAAACTTCTCCAGGCAAATTTTTCCTGCATATTTCTTGAACAATTTCTCTGATGGCTGAAACTTTTCAATCTGAAACATAAACAATAAGGGCTTCGGTTAAATACGTGATTGGTTAGAAATACACTTCCCTTTTCTAGGTTTTTTAATAAACCTAGAAAAGGGGTGAACTGCAAAAGGACCATTGCAAAAACCCATGCATGGAGTCACCTTTCCTCGGTGCCTAATGACAAAACTAAAAAGAGGAGACACCAACCAAAGGAAACGAAAGGGACCAAGAAACTGATTCCGCCAAGGACCTACCCTGACCAGCAGTAGGCGATGCCCAATATTAGTTTGCTACATTAGTTTAAGGTCATTAGTCACAGGAGTTCTTATGCCTACCAGGAACCATGAGCCAGAACCTGGTCCCCTCAGAGAGGTGCAGGGAGCAATGGCCTATGACCACTTTACATTCAAAGTACAGAATGTCATAATTGCCATCAACCGGGGACTGCAAAAGGCGTGCAAAAAGGACCCAGAAAGGTAGGCGAGTCAAAACAAGACCACTATCTGGTTAACCTGTGCAATATACATCCCAAAAGATCAAAATAACTCCCCTAGAAAAGAAACCAAATAAGTAACCCTACGTGCGACTAGCACGTCTGCTCTTTAGCGCTACCCCCCCCTCCCCCCACAAGGGGAGGAGCCGGCAGCCCACCCCTCCCACCACAACACCAGCCCCCTGGAGAACCAAAATGTTTGACACGAGATGACAACTAGAAGCCGCCGCTTGCAAAAACTGCACCACCGCAGACTCTGCAAACAGCTTAGGACAAAACCCAGCATTGAATGTAATGAAATGCCATTTTCTGGGCGAGTCCCGGAGGCTCCTCGGAGCTATCCAGGCTGAATAGATATGCAACTTTCTGGCATCAGTCAAAGTGCTAGGAGTTCTTGCCTACCGGGGACCACGAGCCAGAACCTGGCCCCCTCAGAGAGGCACGAGGAGCAATGGCCTATAGAAACCCCCTTGTGGTTGGGAGCATTCTATGTCTGCCATCGACCGGGACAGGCACCCAGAAAGGTAGGCGCCCCAAAATAAACCCCTATTCTGATGAAAATATTGCTACCGAAAGCCAAACGAGTGGACAGAACTCCCCAAACAAAATTATCAAACTATCATGACGTCATAACGTCGACGCGCCACCGTCTGCGCAGCCCCCCCCTCCCCGAGAGGGGGAAAGGGGAGCCCCAGACCCTCCACGCCGGCGATCTAACCGGCAGTTCTTAGGCTGGATGTCAAAATACGCGAAAAACGCCGCCGACCGGAGGGAGGGAGGGAGGGATGTCGGGGAGCCTCCGGGACTCACCCAGAAAATGGCGTTTCATTACATTCAACGCTGGGTTTCTGGGGGGAGCCCCGTCGGCTCCCAGGATCTACCTCACCACATGCAATTTAAACAGGGAAGGAACCGGGAGGCGGATACCACGTGTCCTAACCGAACAACCAAAACCAGACAAAACAAAGACCAAAACGAGAAGAAAAAAGACCACCCAGGCCAACGACCAGGACGGCACCAAAACTCAAGAGCAGGCCAGAAGGGAACAACGCCCAGGACAGCAAGTGGAACGGAGCAGAAGGAACCACAACACTGAACGCAAGCAGGAGCGGCTCTGCCAGCACCACCCAATATGAGGTGACAGGACACGATCCCAGACGACGGTCCCGGAACAACCCCGAAGGGAAGACAAGCCAACCCTATCACAGACCGAAGAACCCTTCACAGTGATAGGAAAACCGGAAAGATCGCCAGGAAAACCACACACCGCCCCCGAGATGAAACACACAGGTGGGAGATCAATAACGAACCCACCAGTGCCAACACAAACGACGAGAAACTGACACCACGATCGAAAGCGCAAAACACAAATCGAAAAACAGCGACCCCGCAACCCAAAGGAGCTACATAACCAGCTCCAGCAGGGAAGAAAGACGCACGCATCCCTGAGGCATCCAAGAGGAGAACCACCCAGGACGTGAACCACAGGAAAGCAAACACACCCAGTCCGGAAAAGGAACAAAGAAAAACCGGAACCCAGCAAACTCGGTTCCAAGAAAAGGAACCAGGAAGGCAGGAGCGGCAGACCGAAAGTCCACACCCCCCCCACAGACAGTGCAACCCGAAGCCTGCAGGAATCGCACAGAAAATCGCAGGAACTCGGTACCTAAACGGAACACTAGAAAAGAGAAGTCCAAAAGCAGGGAACTGAACATGGACAGAGGCCCACCGGAGCACCAAACAGGATAGTCAAGAAGCACTGACCCAGATACACAAAAAAGTGTAGCATGGGGGGAGGAAAAATGGAAATAGGTAAGGAAAACCACGAATATGGCCCAAGAAGCGGCCGGGAAGTAATGCACACAACCAACCACAAAATGTGTTGAGGAGCGTGCACATACCCGAGGGACCTCATGGACAGCAGGGTGCAGTCAGGCACCGAAGATAGGCAAGGAATGAGTGTCCAGAAAGGGAAAAGACCCAGGGGTCGACAACAAAACCAAAAGCACCGAAAAGCGGGGCAGAGCCCCACAGGACAACAAAGAACAAAAGACAGGGACAAAAAAGGCACTGAAGACACACGCAAGGTGACCAAACACACCACACCAAACACCCCTGTTAGGAGCCATCGACGCAATCCCGCCAAGCAGGGAAGAGGAAACAAGGATGGAGCAGGGAACAAGGGTGGCGGAGTGAGTAGAGTATCCCAATAAGATACTCGCTCCAAACGCATGAGCCTAACGAGAGAAGCAAAGCTCTACGTAGTACCAATGACGGAACTCAAACCGGTCCGTACTTCCAGGTAAAATTGCTGCCAACCTGTGGAGAACGGTGAGGCGTCACCCAAGCATATAACCAGCAGAGTAGCGAATAATAACTAGTCTACCTGCAAGTGTGGTCTAGAACAGACACACGCGAGACACCGTACCGACTCTCAGTGCGCCCAACCCGCACCATTGCCCGCCAAAATATCACCCGCATACTACTGTATACGCAACAAAAGATAGTTAGTTTTTAAGTGTTTGCGTTTATTGACACCAATCTTCATGAAACAATAGAAACTGGGATAGTGGCACACGCATCCCTTGCAGCACATTGTGGGCACGAAACAATGGGCATAAAAGGGGTAATCGTAGAATCAGGAAAGACCAGAGGAATGACCGGCATGGTAACAGGCTCGGTGATTCGTGGAACCAATTACCACGTAACATGGTGGTGGGGCCCCATGATTGGTGCAAGGGTGGGTTGGACATGTATATGAGTGGGAATGGGTGGTAAGAAACAGGAGCTGCCTCGCACAGGCCAATAGGCCCTCCGCAGTTCCTCTGTACATAAGTCCGTATGTTCGTATGCACAAGGGGACACAGGAGAAAGCTGAGCACCCAAATGAGCCACAGACACGAAAAAGAACCTGATCAATGTCAAAGGGTAAAGGAAGCGAAAAGCACCAAGAAACCATGTGGTGGAGGCAGACTCCACCCACAGGAGCAAATGTAGAGAAGACAGAGTCCAGGAGGCTCAGGAAACTACACAACCGTCAACTGACAGGAGAGGCGGGGTTCAAGAGCCAGAGCTCAACCCCCACAAGCACAACTAGGCAAGCACCCCACCAAAAAGTGAGAACCAGCACTAGGCCGACAGAGGCGCCAGACAAGACAACCTCACCTGCAGAGCAGACACACGACCGTGCCACAACACAGGCGAGCCAAGTAACATACCAGGAGCAGCGCTAATGGTGTGCCCGAAAGTCATGCATACTCGAGGCAGTAGCTAGAGTATGTACTCTATTTATTCATTACCTGAATAAATAGCAGAAGTCGAAGGAGAAATACGGCCAGAGGCGTGTGCCGCGCAGAAGATGGAGCAGTAGAGAGGGGGAGGCGGCGGCGCCACGCCGAACCATCCCACACCCGGAAGCAGAGGAAGAACGAAGTGACATCTCCAGATATAAATCCAAAACATGCTCAGCATCCAGAGGGCCACAACTGGAGGGAGAAAACGAGCAAGGAGCCGTAGAAAACCACGAGAAACGATGCGAACACATGAGCATACCGCCCATAAACAAAACGCACACCGCGGCCCCAGCACACGAGGTACAAAACACACCACCCGTCCACCGGGAGGCGTGGCTCGTACACCAGGCGGACACACATATCGTACACACATCGTACAAGCACCAGGAAGGCGTGCAGAACGAAGACGAAGAACGCCGAAACTGGAAGTAGAGACGACGCGAAAACAAAACAAGGCTAAAACGAAGAGAAAGAAAACAGATGACGGAAGGGAACCAACGAGGCCGACAAAAGACCCGAGGGAAACCACATCGAAAACCAACAGACGTTCCAATAATATTGGAAGGTACGAAGAGACTCACGAACCAACGAGAACCACGACAAGCACCCCTGATCAAGGAACATGCAGGGACAACGATACGAAGTGGTTTAGGCACTGTATGTACCAGGTCAATATAGAAATCCATCAATGTTTGTTTCACACCTCGTATGGATGTACCTTACCTGAATACACAATTGATTTTTTTTTTCGAACAGTATCGCGAAATAAGAGCGAAAAGGATAAGGAAAAGGGGGTGAAACACACCCCCAGGAACGACAGGACCGGCGAACCCGAAGGAACACGGAACTGAACCCAGGGAGGGGTATACCTGAAAACAACAGGAACAGAGGGGGAAGGAACAACCCCACTCTGAGGAAATGCCAGCCCCCTCATCAAAGGTACAAAGACCCAAGAGGGGCAAACGGGGCCGAGGCCCCCCAGGCAACCCCTCCCTAACCTCGACGGTATGACCCAGGGCCAAGCCGCACCCCCAAAGCCCCAGCTTGACAAGGAAAACTTGGGGCAGCCATGCAAACACTAATGAAGGGAGCCCACTGGTCAGACCCATACGGCACGGCTGGAGGAACCGACTCGAATGCCTCCGCCGCCACCCCGGAAGAGGAAAACCCCCCGAAACCGCCCGAGTCTCAACCCAACCAGACCCCGCCCCAAACCCGAAACCCACCTATGGTTCGGAGCAGGAAGCAAGGGAGGAAGTGTGTAGAACAGAAGGGAAAGGACAAGAAGTGGAAGGAGCTACCCCCACTCCCAAGTCCGGACCCCATCAACCAAAACGGGGCAGCCTTGGGGCATCCGGGGCCGCAACAACCAAGAACGTTGCAGCAACCTACACCCAGCAAGCAACGCCGCAGCCGCCTGCACCCGATTATCAAGACCAGTGGCCTGGGTGAAGGAGAGCGCGTACCGACAACACTCATCGGACGACTCCGGGTCAGGGATGCCAGATTTGGCTACTTTTCAGAGCCCCGCGCTCCCAAATTTTTAATTGCTACTTGCGACTTTTTGGGCTACTTTAAAAACAAGTTGGGCTATTTTGGGCTATTAATGTTAAGAAACTCAATGACGATTTTTATGCTTTTTATAATGTCATGTGTACAAATCACAGCCGCGTCCAACAGCTTGATTGACTAGACCACTTACTGCAGGAGGCCAGGTCAGAGACCGACCCCCTGAGGACATTGATCCTAGGAACTTCCCAAAGAAAAAGTAACCGCAAGGCAAGATAATCTTCCCCAGGGGCTATAGATTTTCCAACCATAATTGCAATTAATACTTCATCCCGGGTACTGTCTATGTTAACACTTTCGCCCGAGCATGATGCAGTATTGCGTCATCCGTTTACTGTCGGTAATACCGGGGATGACGCAGCATTGCGTCATCCACTTTAAATAATCGCCAAAAATCAGGTTTTTATCTGATTTTTTTGGGACTGGTTTTAAAATGTGAGCCGATGTCTTCCCATTTTCTTTGTTGAGCCTCATGGCCCTCAGGTGGCTTGGCACACGCCGTGGGCCCTATGTTTTCGCTCCACTGTTGTGACCAATGTCGCCTCCCCTCGCATCTCAAACGTGTGAACATTTCAGCTATTTTCCGTGGCTATACTTCTTACTGCGGCTTTAGAAACTATCTACCCTTACTCCACGATGGATAGTGATCATGAACAAGGCCCTTCCAGGAAGAAAATTGCGAAAGAAAGGCTTGAAAAGGGAGGGAATTGGGAGTGTAGCTGGTAGCCGTCTGAGCGCTCACTCGCTGCTACCGCGTGGCCTGTCTTCAACTCATCAGCGGTTGGAGCGTGACCAGGTTTTATATTTTATATGCTAATGTTCTTCTAGAGAATTCTATTGCGAACCCATTGAGACCAAAATGAAAGACCTAGGACAAAAATTGATGTGACCAGAGTGAAAATAGTGAAAACATTTTATCGCGTTTGCGCTCTCCTGGGTAACTCGTTCGCACTTTCTCTGTTTGCTGCGGGTAATTAGCCGGGCTTTTGGAGTTTATATGCATTTAGTGCTGTAGAGAATTCTATTGCGAACACAATGATACCAAATTTCATCTCGTAGGACGAGAATTAAGGTGACAAAGTTGAAGAGTATACACTTTTCAGAATTTACGCGCACTCCCGTGACACCCTGGGTCCCATATCGCACAGTTGAGGGGTGGCGCGCGGGGTGAGCGAAAGTGTTAAGTGACCTCCCACTGTTGCCTACTGTAAATATTAGGTTTCTCTTTAGGTGTTTCCAAGAATCAAATGAGTATCGTTAGAGCAGATTAGCATACAGTGAACTTGGCAGCTTCATCTGTGCTTTCATCGTTAGTGTGGCTCTGACCTCCAGAAGGATAGTTCGACACAAGTTACCGCATATAGAAAAGAAGTTACCGCTGTTTCTTTTAGAATTTACTTAAATGTTAAGATAAAGAAGTGTAAAATGGGGAAGTGGTCTAAATACCAGAAAGCGTTTCAGATGTCCTGGCTTAAGGATCCCGTGTTTGGAAAGTGGTTGGCTGAAGTGAAAGAAGATGGAAATAAGGCATATTGTAAAGTTTGTAGAACTGAGATAAGAGCTTATAGAAGTGATCTGTTCTATCAAAGAAGGAAGATAAACTTACTAAATTTGAAGGTCATCTGTCTGTATGTACTGTCGCTATCTAGAAACCTAACATTATGTTTGTAACTCATCTTGTATGTATGTACTTTATCTGAATAAACATTTGATTTGATTCGATTTGACTAAACAAAAAATTGGGCTACTCTACTTGCAAATTCGCTACTTTTTGACCGTCAGCTTGCTACTTTTAGCAATTTGGATCTGGCAACCCTGCTCTGGGTCACAAGAAACAAGGACCCAACAGGCAGCATGGCAGAGGCACAACCGGTGAGTGTCACCCTGAGACAAGGAGATAGATCAACCGTCAAACTCACAGGATGCGAGAGGGACTCCGGGGACACACCTATAGGACCACTGAGCCCCTGTGGGGTTTCCCAGGGCCCTTGGCCATTGGTACACGCTAAGGGAAGCCTAGGCAGGGTACCGCGAACCGGCGCCCAAATCTACCAACAAACTGCTAAAGCTGAACCCCCGGGACGTGTCCACTCATGGGGGCCAAGCAGGGAGTACCGCCAACAGAAGAATTCAAAAGAAAATCACCTAGAACAGGAATGGGGGACCACAAAGGCAGACCCCCACCAGGCACAAACAAAAACAAAAGAAAAATCCTGCAAGAGGACAAAGTACCCAGGCGGAACAGAGCCGGCCGCTGTTAATGGTGAAAACTACCTGTGCTGTACCCCGCGCCCCTACCAGTCACGAAAGCTACCACCTACCCAGAGACAAACCAGGGCAACAAAACCCCAGCCGACTCCAAGGGCGGCCCAGTACCGAGCAGTAAAGGACACAGCGGAGGTAGAACCCAAGGTGACTTGTGGAAGGTGGCCCCAAGCCCCAAGGGCAGTACTTACAGGGCACCTAGGGAAGATAGGCCTAGGCGCATGCAGCCCGAGTACCGTGGAATCTTACTCCTGGTTCACACCCCACCGGTAGAGACAGTCCACACCGTAAGGCACAAAACAAACAAAAACCGGAGCCAGAGGCACTCGACCAGCCAGTAATTCCATCAGCCAAGAACTGCCGGTTGGATCGCCGGCATGGAGGGTCTGGGGCTCCCCCTTCCCCCTCTCGGGGAGGGGGAAGCATCCCAATGACACATAAGGTGACACATCCCCAGCGGCACACAGCGGTGCGTCATGTGTCATGCAACCGGACACGACACATGACGCACCCCCGGCCGAACCAACCGAGCATCAAGAACCCAAGGACCCTTCCAGAAAGCAGCTGTCTCGGCCTTCGCCAAGAAAGACAGAGAAAGCTGCAAACGTACAAACCTATCACTAGTACCAAAGGAGCAGAAACCCCTGCGCCAGAGGAGAGCCGGAAGCTCCCTGACCCGACCCCCAGAGGCCAATGCCAACAAAATATGGCCTATGAAAAACAATCTTGAACCGAAGGGGCTACCCACGGCTACCACAAACCGAGGAGAGGAAAGATAAAGGAACACCCTGATCGAGAACTAGGACGGCTCAGGCGACACATGAGCAGACCGGAGGTGAAACAAAACACGAGAAAGCGTACCGAACGGGGCGGATGTGACGTCCACACCAAACGCAAGCTGGAGCAGCTCCGCCAGTGCTGCACAATACAAGGCGACAGTAAGAAGCATCAAGTAATGGTCCTGAAAAACCTAGAAAGGACAAAACCCGATGCGAAAGAGAAGACAACCGACGAAGAGCAAGAAAATGGCGAATAGAAACGCCAGGAAACTTTATACTGTCACAGAGATGAAGCTCGCAGGTGGGAAACCATCAACGAAGCCACTTGATCACCATAGAGATGGTGATACACCCGCATCAAAAGACCAGATGCGAAGAGCCGAGGAGAAGGCCGAACCAGCCATGTACCGGACCGGTCCAACTTGCCGAAAGAGTCAGAGCCCATAGGCTGACTGCTACGGGAAGCCCGGGCAAGGTGTTGCTAACCGTTTAACACCCAAGCTAACAAGGGGTAAATGCCAACACTGAAAACCCCTGCAACGTGTACAATCACGGGGGCCTAGCAGAAGGCCACCAAACACTACCGGCGGAACTATAGCCACACTAGGCAGACCTCCACTAGGCAATGAAAAGAAAAAGAAAAGAAAACCCCGCAAAAGTACACCGTCCCTAGAGGCAACAGGAACCAGTCGCATAGGTAGCAGGTCGTGCAACACCTTGACACCCTAACCAGCACAATACAAGTCCCTACCCAAGGCCAAACAAGAGCCCCAAGCCCCAGCTGGCCCCAAGGGCGAGGCAAATGCTGAGCAGCAAGAACCTCTACAGGAATGGTTCCCGAACGCCCCAGGGAAGAGAACCCTGTCACGCAGGGGCAGTACTCACAGGGTGCTTAGGGAAGGAAGCCCCCAAGCGCATGCAGCCCCGGCACCGATGAACACCTGGCCACCGCACAACACAAAAACACAGCAGTGAGCGCCATGAAGGCAAACACCACCTAGGAAACCGAGGCCAGAGAAGCGTCTATCTCAGTTGACATTAGCTTACGAACTGGAGTGCTATGCAACTGGAGCGGTGAGGTCCGTGCCCCCCCTCCCCCAAGAGGGGGAGGGGGCTGCGCAGACGAGCAGCGCAGCAGTAGTGTGTTACATTTGCTTGTTTGCTTGGGATTGTAGGGCGTTCTACCTCTCTTCAGTTTTTGTTGTTAGTTTCTTACCATGTGGGGTTTGTTTTGTTATGCCTACCTTTCTGGGTGTCTAACCCCAGTTGATGGCAGATAAGAAAAAACCCCAACCACAGGGGGGAATTTCCAGGGCCATTGCTCCCTGAAACCTCTCTGAAGGGGCCAGGTTCTGGCGCTGGTCCCTGGTAGGTCTGAACTTCATAACTAATGTCTCTGTCTAATAACATACATTAGCCCAATAAGCTCCAGGGAGCTGTAGAGGATTCCCACAGAAAACATAAATTTCATGATGAGTGTTAAAATCCTTATTACCCAGGCAAATTTTGACAATTGTAAGAACTAAAAAAGGGTAAATAAAAACTAAAATAAAAATGTACTTGGTACACTGACCTTACTTGACTGAGTAATGGAGTGGTTGGGGCTGGTGTGGTTGGTCTGATGATACTGCTTTGTCAGATCTGTACCAGATAATAGCTGTATAATAGACTTTTGAAGTTATTTTGTAGAGTAAAAATGTTAAACCATTTAAATTGTAATATAAAATGATTAAATTAAACTAATATTTCTGCATATTACATCACAATTCACTGGAAGAACATACACCTGTATTTAAAAATATCAGGCTTTCAGTGAACATAAGACCAAGACATTTATAATTACAGTACAGTATTATAATTAGTGAGTATTTACCAAGACTTTATAACCAAGACAGTTAGATGTACCAGCGGATGGACAAACAAGCGGGGGCCCACTTAAAGATACACGTTACATCTTTCACCTAGCTAGCATTAGGATGGAGATACAGTACACAATGTGACTCCCTGGACAAAAACGATGAAACCAGGACTCAAAACAGAGCATGCAGCTCACTCACCCGGTTGCTTGTAGCCAAGCCCCTGTCTAAAACATGGCAAAATTATGTAAAATCATCTCAGAAGTAAGTTTCAAACCAGAAACAGTTGAGGGCCTAGGACTAACAGCACTACAAACTAAACATGACAGGGCTGATCTCACCGAGACCCGCATAACAAATTTGAAGATATTACTCCAGATCTATTCTTTCAAAGATCCAATGTAACACACACACAAGGGACAACAATTTTAAAGTCAACAAGCCACATTGTAGGACAGAAAACAGGTGATGCTTTTCCACCCATAGAGCAATGCAGTATATCCATGGAATCGCCTACCCCTCCAAAGCCGAAATGCCAAGAAATCCAGAGTTGAATGCAATGAAATGTCTTTTTCTATGGGTAGCCCCGGAGACTCCCTGAAACTATCTGAATTGATATGTTCTATAGATTAATTTGGGGTCATCAGTCACAGGAGTTCCTAAGCCTACCAGAAGCCATGAGTCCGACCCTGGCGCCCTTCAAAGAGGCGCAGAGAGTAATGGCATACGAGCACTTTACATTTAAAGTACGTATGTCATATTCCACCATCGACCGGGGCATTTACCCAGAAAGATAGGCGAACCAAAACAAACAACTAGCCAGTAAAATTGTTACCTACAGCCAGAAAGAGCCAAGAAACTCCTGCTGAAAAAAAAGAAAAGAAATTAGTAACCCTGTCCTCAAATAGTACTCCCACTTGTTAGAGTATTCCCCTCCCCAACCCCAAGATAAGGGGAAGGGGGGGGGGGGAGCCAGACTCCCACCACTACAGTTCTACACCTGATGGAAAAACCAGACTGGAGGGAGGGAGGGATGGAAGGTGTCGGGAAGCCTCCAGGGTTACCCCCAGAAAAGGGCGTTTCATTACATTCAACGCTGGGTATCTGGGAGAAGCCCCCGACTGCTCCCCGAAGCTATGTCACAGAGAAGGAAAAACAGGGACTTACCCGGGAGGCTGCAGGACTAAAGACGAAGAAGACCAATGGCGGCAACAGATGCCCCAGAGCCACAAAGACCAGAAAGGGCCTAGACCGCCACAAGATATCAGGCAGCCAGAACCCTGTTTGACCTCGAAAACCCTCGCACCTGAACGGCAACCCAAGACATGCTGCCAAAAACTGCAGCGAGTGCCATGGACATACACACGTCATGGGCAAGACTGTAGACCGCAGGCTGGCTGGATGTTACGACACTGCAGACAACCTGAGATACACGAGCCCTGGAACAGGGAACCAGGAAAACCGGATCAACCCAAAGAGCGTCCACTTTCATCAAACCAGTGGCCTGCCGGTAGTGGCGTAAAGCCGCCACCAGACAATATGTGCACAACACGTGATGCACCCCCAGTCTAACCAACCAAGCATCCACCACTACTGGACCGCTTCATAAGTCTGCCATCTTATTCTTCCCAGAAAAGAAGCTCCAAATCCCAAAGAAGGTCCAAAGTCCTTCCTGGTTCAAAGACCTGAGCTGAGTCTGAATCCTAATAAAATTCCAAGCAGGAAAGGACCTGGAGCAACAGCCGGACTGGGGAAAATATGTATAAAGAGGTACAGGAAGATTATCTCTACCTGAAGAGTGAGGTACAATCTTCAGCAGACAGTACCTCGCCTGCTGAAAAGAGGCGGAGCCACGGAAAAATGCCCTAGTTCGGACACAGCAAACAGCGCCTCAAACCAAGGCTGGGGCGGCCACCATGGAGCCAGAACAACAACCCAGAGCATCAGCTGGACCGGGGGAAAGAGGTACAGGAGCAACCTCAACCAGTCCTGCCGAAAAGCATCCACCACAAGAGCCTCGCAGTCACAGAATGACATCACATTCAATTGGAGACACCGAGACCATGCCGACGCGAAAAGGTCCACCTTCAGGCGCCCTTACATCCAGCAAAGCAAAAAGATAGGAAGTGGCGTCAACCGTACACTCTGTGCAAAGAGGAATGAAGCGCAACAGGCCATCTGCCATGACATTGGACATTCCCTGAACGTGAACAGCACGGAGAACTAAACCCTGACAACTCGGCAGAAGAGCTGCCCAAAGCGACCAGCCCAAAAAAGTCAGAAACAGAAGAGAACCTCCCCCACCCCCACCACCGGTTGAGACAATGAACCACAGTGGAGCAGTCTGAATGGAGCTGGATCACCGAGCCCCAAGGAACCCGAATACTCTACTGCACCAGCCACAAACTCCGCACTATGCGGAGTTTGTCCATGCGCCCGACGCATGGACAGCCGCCAACGCCCCTGGCCAGACTGGTCACAAAGCCCCAGCTGACAGACGAGGCATCAATGAACACATCAAGCGAGGGAGGAAGGAAGGCACCATGGCACAGAACCCCGAAAACCCTGAGGAGGAAACCAGTGATGCAGCAAGTGGCTCAGGGACACCGGGGGTCGAACCCAGCGATTGCGAGAGCGGCGAAAGGGGCTGCTCCGAAGATACCAGAACAGCCGCCTAAACCAAACCCTGTCCAGCGGATAAACATGCATAGCAAAGTGTTGACTAAACAACACCCTAGAAAGTGAAGAGACGACGACGTTTCGGTCAGTCCTGGACCATTATCAAGTCGATTGTGATGGGAGGAAGGAGGCAATGGCAATAAATAGGCAAGAGAAAGGTGAGAAGGAAATCTTAAGAGGAAAAAACGGCAAGGCAACAGGAACGGAAGGTAAGGTGTAATAAATGGGGGTAATAATAGGAGTAAGAAAGGGATCGTAAAGAAAACGGGATCGAGAAAACAAGGGAAAGAAAAAGAAGAAAGACAAAAGGAAGGGGTAGGCTTATGTTAGATCACGTTTGTTAGAAAGTTTAGAACACTTGAGTATATACTGTGAAAGCGAAGAGTCAACAGCAACAAAGCCAGGACTCGGGTTCATGTTGGGTATGTTGTGTATCAGAGCAGATGATTCGACAAGACAGCGCCTGTGTAGAGTAGGGGCAGGAAAGATTATTATTCAACATTTTTCAGCCACGTTATTGTGACTGCTCATAAGCATAGCAAAGTTCAAGCTCCCACACAGCTGCTCGAACAACCAGTCTGCTGGATTGTTTCAGAAGCCTCAGCGGGAAAGATGGGCTCAACAACCTCCGCGCCAGCATCAGAAAGGGCAGCCCCCGAAGCCACTCTAGCCTCATCCCCAGCTAAACCCGGCCCCGACTCTGAAACCCTCAGATGTTTAGAAGCCGGAAGCATGGTAAACCATACCAACCTGGGAAGGAAGACGGGATGCAGACTAAACTAAAGTCAAAGTGACCAGTGCCTCCATCTTGCACCACTTGTTTCTCTTTATTTATAAGAGTATGTGATAATGTTTTAATTGATGCTTGGTTTATCTGGTATACTCCACTGCAAGTATATAGAGTAGTGAAAAGGATATCAACATAATATTCAATGGTGTTGGGCTCTAGGTGATGACACATGGCCTAATTGGCACCATATGGGTGAGAGTATAGATTGAAACAAAGGCGTAAGCCACCAACGTGCACCCACAGATGATAATCGTCACATGACGATAACTGCATTCACCTAGTAACTAATGAGTAACAGGATTTAGTAGTAATTATGGAGTGCAGGATATTTTTTTCAAGGATCAAGGTAAACACCATTACATCACATAGACTAACTATATCCTTATTTGTATAATCCAGGTAAAACCCAGGCAATAATTATACAGGGGTACCTCAGTTTAAGAGTTTAATCACCGTGCTGCGCCAAGTTTATTGTGAAATTCCCCCTGTGCGCATGAAATAAAATGTTCCCAAAAAATTTTCTTTTTTCGTAAAACGATAAATTCCCTTCCCTGAACATGTCTATGTAAAAATACCAAATTCCACTTATTTTGGCTGTGGGGACGTGGACAAGGTGTGCTGTGACGTCATCAGGGCCTGGTCGCCCGTGCGTGAATCGCCCAGACGCGGTCGTGCGGGCCATTCAAGCACCGGGTGTTGCCACAAATATATTTTCAATCATTTATTTTATGTACTTCCAATGCAGTCTTATTTGTTTTTCTTATCGTATATGATGCATATTTGTGCCCTTTATTACAATATGTATACAGTAGGACGTTTATAATGTTCCATGGAACTGTGATACATGTGTCAGTAATGTGTCCACAATGTTTATAGTCGCAATATTACCTGTTAAAAATTCACTAAAATTACAATATGTACAGTTTCACACACTATTTACACAGTAACACTGTATTACACACTCAGTACTTCGGAAGCGAGTAATAATCAACGAAGTAGTCCATGGTACACAGCGCGACTTTGCTTTCAGTGCACCAGGTACAGATAAATTTTCGCTTCCTGTTTCTTCATTCTGCGTGCTTGCAAATAACGCACTCACGTACACCCTTGGCTTTAGTACTTGTAGGTTGTATGTAGCCAAGCTTGTAAAGCATAAGGTAGTATTGAAAAGATTATAGGAAAAGATCAATTTGTAAGGTAGTCTTGAAAAGATCGCTTTGTATAGTCCCACACAGGAAGAGATTCAGCTTGCCTCAAAGAGTGTCCGTCAGTCAGGAAGAGATTCAGGTATTTTTTAAAATATCTATGGAAAACACCACCATGGAAGCCACTAACACTATTCATCTATGCTACTTGTATCAGATGCATCATCACTGAACTCAGAAAACGATTCATCTATGTATCATCTGAATAAATTGGAGATAGCATAGGATTGCAAGGGCGACACTCAGAGCTACAACTGGATACGCTCGCTGTATTGTCCTCATAGGTGCTGTATCACTTGCATCCAACCTGTGTGTTAGGTCCTTATTGCGCCTGGCTTCACCAATATTATGACCCTTATGTTCTTCAAACAATAAGATTTGAATTTCACCGACATAGCATTATCTTTCAACACCGCGTCGGACAGGTGTTTGGGAGCCAGAGGCGCATGCGCCACCCATGGTTGCTCATTCAGTACTAACTCAGCCAGCAGCCCTAGGGCATTCTGGGAATTTTTTCCAAGATGGCTGCCTCTCACTGGAGGTCCTAAGAGTCCATTTTGTACACAACCAACCTTGTACACATTTAGAATTGGTACTGAAAAATCAAAAATAGTTTTCTCGGTTGGTGCAGTTTCCCTCCGACTGAGAATACTCGGTTGGCGCAATTAAGTGGTTAATCCGTTCCTGGAGACAGCTCGTCATCCAAAAGCTCGTAATCCGAAAACTCGTAAACCGAAGCTAATTTCCCCGTAAAAAAATAATGGGAAATGAATTAATCCGTTCCTGACTACCCAAAAACCTCACTTCAAACTAAATTTTATACCTAATTAATCGAAATATACACTACAAAAATATGTTCAAGTTATTACTTGCCCTTGCTGATGACTGCTGTTAGCATATGGAAGATGGAGAGGAGGAGGGGGTTACTGTTTGGAAGGGGAGTCCCCTTCTATTATAACATCAGACAGTGAGGACCTCTCTGGAGTGCATTCTCTGGCACGTTTTGCCTGCATACCACTAGGTCCTGGTTGTGGCTCACTGCTCGATTTTCTCACAGCAAAGCGGTCCATTGATGATTGTTTTTCCCTTCTTCGCAAGATGTCTCTGTAGTGAGGCATCACATTGACATTGAAAAGATTAATGCAACAGCCTACTACAGCTTTCTCTGGGCGAGTCGTTTCAATAAAAGTTTGCATTTCTTCCCACATCTGACACCACTTCCTAATGGTTGCGGAAGGGACACACTCGCTGCTGCCTCATCCTCCTCCACTGGAGAAACATCCTCAGCTGGGTCTTCTTGCTGTTCCTTTTGAAGGGCTTGGAGTTCTTTGGTGGTTAGTTCTTCGTTGTGTTCTTCCACCAACTCCTCCACATCATCACCATCCAATTCCAAGCCCATTTGCCGGCCCAGAGTAACAATTTCCTCAACAATAGGCACATTTACAGGCTCAAACCCCCTCAAAGTCTAGTTCTGTCACACATTCAGGCCACAATTTTCTCAAGCCAGAGATCAGGGTTCTTTGAGTCACATCTTGCCAGGCTTTGTCAACGAGTTTTAAAGCACTACAAATGTTAAAATGGTATTTCCAGAACTCTTTGAGGATGAGTTTTGTGGCTTCAGTCACTTCAAAACATTTCCGGAAAAGTGCCCTTCATAAAGTTTCTTAAAATTCACTATGATTTTCTAGTCCATAGGCTGAATTAGATGGGTGGTGTTAGGAGGAACAAACTTTACTGTGAGAAATTTATTGTATCTGCGCAACAATTCATCATCTTAGCCTGGAGGATGAGCAGGAGCATTGTCGAGGAGAAGCAGGACTTTGAGTGGCAAATGTTTCTCCTGCAGATATTTTTCTATGGCAGGGCACACCACTTCATTCACCTACTCCGAAAAAAAAAATCCTAGTCACCCATGCCTTATTATTAGCCCTCCATATCACACACACATTTGGTATTTCTGCACTTTATACTGTTTGAAACCCCTTGGATTTTCAGAATGATACACAAGCAAGGGTTTAATTTTCAAATCGCCATTCGCATTTGAACACAGCACAAGCGTAAACCTATCTTTCATAGGCTTGTGTCCGAGCAAGGATTTTTCCTCCTTGGTAATGTATGTCCTCTTAGGCAATCTTTTCCAGAACAGTCCTGTCTCATTACAATTAAACACTTGTTGCAGTAGGTATCCCTCAGCCTCTGCAAACTCTTTAAATTCTTCAATAAATCTTTGAGCCGCTGGTTTCACTGAGCTGGCGGCCTCCCCATGCATCACAACACTATGAATACCATTTTTTCTAAATTTTTCAAACCATCCCCTGCTTGTCTCAAAGTCTATCATATCTGCACTCGTTCCAGGGGTTTTCTTTACAAGGTCTTCGTGCAATACCCTGGCTTTCTCACAAATGATGGCCTCTGAAACACTATCACCCTTTAACTCTTTGTTGTGTATCCAAATTAATGACAACTTTTCCACACCCTCAAGTATTTATGGCTTTTGTTTCGTGATTGTTCTTGCGCCTTTTGCCACATTAGCACTCATAATGTCCTTTTTCTTGGCAAGTATAGTGCATATCGTTGACATGGATTTGTTGTACTGCCTACAAAGTTCAACAACGCGTGCACCACTTTCCATGCTTCTGAATGATCTCTTGTTTTTCCTCCATTGTCATCCTCACATGCGATTTCTTGGTTTGATCCTTACCACTGGCTTTCTTGGGACCCATGGTGAGATATATAATAAATGTTATGCTCAAATACCAAAAAATCCGAAAAGAAACAGTAAATCCTTGCGAAGAATTCAGGCGGGATAGGCATTGGTAAACTGAGGGGCGATCGCCGTGCCACCACACGCTAGGTCAGCCTGTATGCGTATCAACACCCTCGCATTCCGAGGAAACGCTCGTATTCCAATGTAAATTTTCTGAGCAAATCCTGCTAGTATTCCGAAAAATTTGTAAACAGGGACGTTCGTAATCCAAGGTACCACTGTACTGTATAAATCATCATATGACAATAACTGCATTCATCTAGTAAATAACTAATGAGTAAAGCATTTATTAGTAACTAATGAGAGCAGGATTTTTTCAAGGATCAAGGCAAACTCCATTACATCCACATAGACCTAATATAGCCCTATTTGCATCACACGTGTAGAACCCAAACATTAATTGTTTAAATCATCAAGTGACACGAACCCCTTTACCCAGTGAATTAACATAACCGCTGCCTAAGGGTTAAATGTGAAGCAAAGAATGGTCCCTGTCAGAGGAACCATGCCCTTCATAACAAGTGAATAAGGTGGCAGGCTGATCAGAACCCTGGGTGACCTGAGCTGTCACCTGGTGACAGTCGGGCACATTGTGGTGTTTACAAAGTAAGTGTATGGAGCACCACTTGCCAAATGGAATTTAATGTGAATTAATGCCATTTTATTGAATGTGGAACCCACACAATCAATAAATTGTGTGAGAAATCTTTAAAGAATTCTGATAAAGAGAGATCTAGGGATGGTTCTATATAGAAAACTATCACCCAAGGACCACATGAAGAACATCGTGCAAGGAGTTTATGCTACACTTTCTAACTTCAGAACTGCTTTAAATACATGGATAGCAAAATACTAAAGAAATTGTTCACAACTTTTGTTAGACCAAAGCTGGAATATGCAGCGGTTGTATGATGTTGAATATCTTAACACTTTCACGTTCCCAGTGTGCGCACCCCAGCCTACCCCAAGGTGGGCTAAGTGTTTCGCACGAGCGCGCGGCCAGACTAAAATGTGTACACTTCTTTCAGTTTTCTCACCTTAATTTTCATTGTCTGTCGTTCATTTTTGTATCAAATTCTTCGCAATATAATTTCCTATAGGGGTATATGCATACAAGGCCCAAAAGCCAGGCGTGCCACCCGCACAAAACCCAAAAATCGGGTGAGAGTTACCTGTGAGCATGCAATGCCCTAAAATGTGTTTACTCTTTTCGGTTTTCTCACCTCAGTTCTCGTGCTACATCGTTCATTTTGGTATTAATTTGTTAACAATAGAATTCCCTACAGAGGTATATGCATACAAGGTCCAAAACCCCAGCCCCCCCACCCACCCAGCCCCCCCCACCCACCCATCCCCAACAAAGCCGAAAGTCGGCCAAGTCACCCATGATCGAGCACCAGTTGGTACATCCGCACACAAATATGTATACGCTTTTTAGTTTGATAACATTAAATTTCATGTTACGTCATTCATTTTAGTATCAAATTGTTCGCAATAGAATTCTCTAAAGGGATATATGCATATAAGGTCAAAATGGCCTAGCATCCCACCTGCAGCAAACCCAAAATTCGGATGTGCCTTACCCGTGATCGAGCACCTAACTCTACACCCACAATACCCGCACTAAAATGTGTACACTCTTCAGTTTCTCACGTCAATTTCCGTGTTACATCGTTCATTTTGGTATCAAACTGTTCACAATAGACTTCTCTAAAGGAATATATATATGCATGTAATGTTAAAAAGCCCAGCGTGCCACCCACAGCAAACCCGAAAATCGGCCGAGCATTACCTGTGAGCAAGCACCCAATCAGGATACCTGATCAACCAGGCTGTGACTCATACGTCAGGTTGCGAGCAGCCGCGTCCAGCAGCCTGGTTGATCAGTCCAGCAACCAGGAGGTCTGGTCGACGACCAGGCCACAGGGACGCTAAGCACCAGAAGCACCTCAAGGTAACCCATCCGCACACAGACACTATAATGTGTATACATACTCTGTTCAGTTGTCTCGCCTCAATTTTCATGCTACATCATTCTTTCTGGTATCAAATTGTTCGCAATCTAACAGCACTCATTTTAAAACTAGTCCCATAATGATCAGCTAAAAAATGGAATTTTAACAAATATTTAAATTTTGGACGCCACATGCGTACCCGCCGGACATCCGCAGAGTTATTTGTGGACGTCGACTCCATCCCTGGAGAACGAAAGAGTTTAGAAGCACATCAACAAACTGTAAAAGGTGCAAAGACATGCAACTAAATGGCTCGCAGAACTGAAGGACAAGAGCTACAAAGAGAGGTCAGAGGCATTAACCCTTAAACTGTGCATCACATCATATGAAGTGTTGAGTAACTTGCTATAAATTGCGCATCACGTCACATGACGTGTTGGAGTACTGCGCAAGATTTAAACAGCCCGCAGATACACTGGGTTCACCCCACCTTCATCAGGGCTCTTGTAAACAGATGCCATTATTTTTAAAAATCGTGGGGCACATTCCCGGGTGTGAAGTCCTCAGTAGTGAGCGAGTCACCAAAGCTGGCACACGTAGCAGGAGCTCACAGCACTGCTGTTCAGCTTGTGATCACAGCATCACCTAAAAATGCCATAATATATATGTTCATGCTATTATTTAGCGATGATAGTATTACAGAAGACCCAGGTTGTGATAAAAGTGACCAGGATTCTGATAATAGCACGATTGTTGAGAAAATTAGCGCTGTAGTGCGAGGAGAAATCTTGGTGGGGAGGGAGGTAGCATTGTCTGCTGACTCTGTGTGACCACCTTTTACTGTCTGGACTCACTATAGCAGCTTAGTTGTTCGCTATGGTAAACAAAACATGCAGATACATATATATAATGTCTGTATATAGCGAATAAAAATTTTTTTTTTATTTTTCCCATGATCAGAGAACACAATTTAACAGGTATAAAAGACTTTTTTTTTTTGTTATGCACCTGTGGGTGACAATGGCCAAATAGCCCTTAGCAACACAAGGGTTAAATATGCCAAAACTAAAAGACAGAAGGAAAAGAGTCGACATGATCACTACGTTCAAAATACTAACGGGAATCGATAAAATTGATAGGGCAGAATTCCCGAGACCTGGAACTTCAAGAATAAGAGGTCATAGATTTAAACTAACTAAACAAAGCTGCCGAAGAAATATAAGAAAATTCACTTTTGCAAACAGAGTGGTAGACGGTTGGAATAAGTTAGGCAAGAAGGTGGTGTAGGCCAAAACTGTCAAGAATTTCAAAGCATTATATGACAAAGAGTGCTGGGAAGATGGAACACCACGAGTGTAGCTCTCATCATGTAACTACTTAGGTAATTACACCACCACAACAATTGTTTTTTTTTTTTTTTTTTTTTTTTTTTACTTCAGGGTACTGTATCAACTTTTCTTTTAGCAGCCAGCTGGCCGGCCGGCCTCTAGGGGGGCTGGCCGGCTGAGTGGACAGCACGCTGGACACGTGATCCTGTGGTCCCGGGTTCGATCCCGGGTGCCGGCCAAAAATGATGGGCAGAGTTTCTTTCACCCTGATGCCCCTGTTACCTAGCAGTAAATAGGTACCTGGGAGTTAGTCAGCTGTCACAGGCTGCTTCCTGGGGGTGGAGGACTGGTCGAGGACCGGGCCGCGGGGACACTAAAGCCCCGAAATCAACTCAAGATAACCTCAAGATTGCATAGTTTTTTCTTTAAAGCCTATGCTTTCTGGTGGATAACTTTCTCGGTTTTTGGTTCACATCTGGTCCCCTAGTCTCAGATATAGATTCAGGTTCTAGCTTGCTTCAGGCAAGTATGGAAAGCGAGGGTGAATCTCAGAGGCATGGTACATTTCCCTAAAGACTGGCTGGACCCAGTGTTTAGCTCTGGGAGTTACTCAAGTCCTTCAAGAAAATATTGTAATGATTTACCATGAATGAATACATTGCAATGTAACTAATGCATATACTTTCTTAAACATTATTATTAATGTATTTAAAAAATTATAAGGAAACACAGCCTATTTTAACAAGACATCAAAGGTTGTCAGTATAGAGAAGGCCAGGATATAGAGGATACACCAGGAGGCCTGGTCGAGGACCAAGCCGCAGGGATGCTAAGCCCTAAAACCATCTCAAGGTAACCTCAAGGTAGAGTACTGAATGATTAACCCTTAAAGTGCGCATCACGTCATATGACGTGTTGGAGTACTACGCAAGATTTAAACAGCCCGCGGATACACAGGGTTCGCCACACCTTCATCAGGGCTCTTGTAAACAGACGCCATTTTTTTTAAAAATCGTGGGCCAAACTCCCGGGTGTTATTGGCCTCAGTATTGAGTGAGCAACCAAGCCTGATGCACGCAGCATGAGCCAACAGCACTGCTGTTCAGCTTGTGACCACAGCATCGCCTAAAAATGCCAAAATATACTTGTTCATGCTATTATGTAGCGATGATATTATTACAGAAGACCCCTGACTATGATAAAACTGACCAGGGTTCTGATAATAGCAGGATTGTGGTGATATTTAGCGCTGTGCGCCGTGGAGGGAGGAGTAATGCTGTGGGAGGGAGGGTGGTGGCGATGTCTTCTGACTGTGTGTGGCCACCTTTTATTGACTGCACTCACCATACCAGCTTAGTGGTTCGCTATGGTGAACACAAATGTAGATACTTATATATAACGTGTGTATAGAGGGTATAAACAGCAAGAGAAGGTTTGGAGTCGCCATTTTGGTGAGAGCGGTGGCGTCGTCTGCACGACACCACCGTGCAGACGACGGTGTTGTTTACTGGTTACCACGATAGTCTTTGGGCACCATACCAGTTTATTTGTACAAGTATGGTGAATAAAACAGGTAGATATTTATATATAATGTGTGTATATAGCGTAATAACACCACACAGTATTGTTGGAGGAGAAATATTAGTGCGTCTGGCCTTGAGGGCGGCAGCCATCAGCTGACTGTGTGAGGTCCTACGTCTTTGTGACTTTACTCGCCATACAAGCTTAGATGTACAGTTATGGTGAACAAAACATGTAGATATTTATATATAACGTCTGTATATAGTGAATTATAGCAAAAACATTATTGTGGGAGGAGAATGTGGGTGAGTCAGATGACTGGAGGGAGGGCGGGATTGGCTGGCTGGTACACGGCGGTCACTCCTCGTTACTTTTTGACTCATAATAGCTACTTAGTGGTTCGTTATAGTGAACAAAACATGCAGATACTTATATATAACCTGTGCTTATAATGTAATAACCGACAAAGTATTTGTTCACTGATTGATGAACATAATTGAATCAACAATATGCACACCATATTTTTTAGTACAGCAATGATTCACTCATTTTATTATATAAATATATCAAACTACACACTATTGAATAATATTACAGCAAAAAAACTATGAAAAATCAATCAGAGACATTGAAATAATTAGGTAATTATCTCTTTGTAGCAACTCCGGCCTGACAGCTGGCGAGCAACAGACCGCCTGGGACGCACGCTGAGTCAGCGCCTATAATTTGCCAGACTTCCACGCCCTATGGCGGGCAATATATGCCACTTACGATTTTTTTATTATTTTTCCTGTGATCAGTGAACACAAATTAACAGGTTAGGAAGAAAAAATATTTTTTTTTTTTCAAAATTACATGCGCCTGTGGGGAAGAAAGGATATTATTCCCCTAGCATGATAAGGGTTAAACTATAAAAGAAAACTTATTAACCAGCACTGTAATTCACAAAGAGACATCAATATAGTGAATACTATTTGAACAAAATTTAGAACTCAGAAGTAGCAATATCCACATTAAATAAATCCAGTGAAGTACTGTATATAAATATTGTGGTCCCCTATTAATGGCAATGTCCTTCATAGTACCTTTACTGTCTTCATCAATGCAGTATGCATCCTCCTCATAATCATAATCAGAATCCTCATAATCGTTTTCCTCAAATGAGTCTTGGTGTACTGGGGATATATTTTTTATGTTTTCTTGTTGCTGCTGCTGTTGCTGCTGCTGTTGCTCTTGTTGTTGTTGTTGTATTCGTGAGGCTTCTCCATCACTCATATCCCAGTTCTCTTCAAGCTCAGGGATCAACATATTAGGAAGCGTTCGGCATGGCTGACGTGAGCTTTCACTGAAAATACACAAATAATCAATACACAAATAATGTTTATAAAGTAAATATTTAGTAAACTTTTAAGCCACAAGCCAAAATATAATCTACCATTTAAATTAATTTCTGGTGGACATTGCCAAGTGAATCCTGCAAATTTCTCAATTTCGCAAACTTGCACATGATCAGCTAGCTTCACTTCTCAGTCGGGCTTCAATGACCACATGAACATTTAGTTGAGTAAACAAAAAATTATAGCATACAATAGTTCAGTATTTCTTAACATAGTACAGTATTAGTTGATTATCTTGAGGTTATCGCGAGATGATTTTGGGGCTTTAGTGTCCCCACAGCTCGGTCCTCGACCAGGCCTCCACCCCCAGGAAGCAGCCCGTGACAGCTGACTAACACCCAGGTACCTATTTTACTGCTAGGTAACAGGGGCATAGGGTGAAAGAAACTCTGCCCATTGTTTCTCGCCGGCACCTGGGATCGAACCCAGGACCACAGGATCACAAGTCCAGCATGCTGTCCGCTCGGCCGACCGGCTCCCCGGATTATCATTAATCATCACTGCAAGTATGGTAATTTTAAAAATTTTCCTGTAATTAGTTTCCTGTGATCATAGTACTGTACTGTAATTACTTCTGACATGGATGACAAATATTCTAACTGACAGACAGATGAGGGCAGTAATCAGATGCACTGTATCTGACAGAAGGAGTGTTACTAGTGGAGTACAACAAGGTTCAGTTCTTGCACCAGTAATGTTAATCATCTACATAAATGACCTACCAGAAAGAATATAGAATTATATGAACATGTTTGTGGAAGATGCTAAGATACTGGGGAAGATAGGAGACACAGATGATTATAATGCCCTTCAAATTGATCTAGGCAGTGCTTGAACCATCAAGAGGCAAATGGAATTTAATGTGAATAAATGCCATGTTATGGAATGTGGCATAGAAAATAGACCACACACAACTTAAAAATTATGTAGAAAAGAATTACAGAACTCTAATAAAGAACGAGACCTTGGGGTGGTTTTGGGTAGTAAACTATTGCCAGAGGAACACGAACATTGTGAGAGAAGCGTATGCATCACTCTCCAACTTCAGACTTGCTTTTAATTATATGGATGGTGAAATACTAAATAACTGTTTATGACTTTTGAGACCAAAATTTGAATATGCTGCAGTTGTATGGTGCCTAAATCTCAGGAAGCACATCAATAAACTGGAAAAGGTGCAACGACATGCTACAAAATGGCTTCCAGAACTGAAAACATGAGTTACGAGAAGATAGAAGAAAAAGAGGCGATATGATCACCACTTACAAAATACTAGCACGAATCTACCAAACTGACAAAGGAATTCCTGAAACCAGCAACTTCACGAACAAGAGGACACAGATTCAAGCTAAGAAAACAAAGGTGCCAAAAAAGTATTAGAAAGTTCTTTTTTGCAAACAGAGTATAGTAAAATTACCCAAGTGTAGTTACAGGATGAGAGCTACGCTCTTGGTGTCCCATTTTCCCAGCACTATCATATAGCGCTTTGAAATTACTAACGGTTTTAGCCTCCACCAGCTCACCTAACTTGTTCCAACTGTCTACTTCTCTTTGCAAAAGCAAGTTTTCTTATTTTTCTTCTGCAGCTTTGTTTAGTTACTTTAAATCTATGACCTCTTATTCTTGAAGTTCCAGGTCTCGGGAATTCTTCCCAATCAATTTTATTGATTCCCGTTACTATTTTGTACATAGTGATCATATCACCTCTTTTTCTTCTATCTTCTAGTTTGGCATATTTAATGCTTCTAACCTCTCCTCGTAGCTCTTGCCCTTCAGTTCTGGGAGCCATTTAGCTGCAATGCAGAGTAGTAGACAGTTGTAACAAGCTAAGTGAGAAGGTAGTGGAGGCCAAAACCATCAGTAGTTTCAAAGTGTTGTATGACAAAGAGCACTGGGAAGATGGGCCACCACTAGCATAGCTCATCCTGTAACTACACTTAGGTAATTACACTCAGACCTTGCCAAAGCACTCAGAAGAGTTCAAATGACTTGGTGTAAATCTTTACATAAAATTCACAAATATACAAGTGTGGGTCTTCATCCAAAACAGACAAAGCTAAAAAAAAAATTGCATTGGCTTGGTACCTTATCCTGATATTTTTCTTGAAGGGAATGGAACTAACAAACGAATACATTAAAAAGGTAATACTTAATGATTATAGGCATAGACTATTACAATTAAGGATTAATTTATATATAAATTAATCCTTAATTGTAATAGTCTATGCCTATCATCATTAAGTATTACCTATTTAATGTATTCATTTGTTATTTTTCTTGAAGGGAATGGAACTATCAGGATAAGATGTCAAGCCAATACAATTTTATATATATATTATATATTTTATTTATTCTATATATATATATAATGTCGTACCTAGTAGCCAGAATGCACTTCTCAGCCTACTATACAAGGCCCGATTTGCCTAATAAGCCAAGTTTTTATGAATTAATTGTTTTTCGACTACCTAACCTGCCTAACCTAACGTAACTTTTTCGGCTACCTAACCTAACCTATAAAGATAGGTTAGGTTAGGTTAGGTAGGGTTGGTTAGGTTCGGTCATATATCTACGTTAATTTTAACTCCAATAAAAAAAAATTGACCTCATACATAATGAAATGGGTAGCTTTATCATTTCATAAGAAAAAAATTTGAGAAAATATATTAATTCAGGAAAACTTGGCTTATTAGGCAAATCGGGCCTTGCATAGTAGGCCGAGAAGTGCATTCTGGCTACTAGGTACGACATAATATATATATATATATATATATATATATACATACATACATAACAGTATGGAGTCAGTAGTTCTAGCAACACTACAGTTTATTTACTTTAATAACAATGGAAATACAGTACCAAGGTTTAATTCAGAATTGCCTGATGCCTCTGTTCACCTAGCATTAAATAGGTACCTTGGAGTTAGGTAACCATTGCGGGTTGCAGCCAGGGAAAAGGTCAGTACAGTAACTGGCTTTGAGGCACCTCGAAAGTTCAACAGGCTTCTTGTCCTCGATAATGGGAAGCAACATCAGCACTCTTTGGGCTACGTGAATTTACCTGAGGGACACCAAGACTCTTAGTGGTCTCGACGAGGACAGGAAGTCAACGGCTTGTCAAAGTCCCCCCCCCCTCACATTTGCCCCTTATGATTTTTTTCATAAGGTTAGGCAAAGGTTCTCAATTTGTACACATATACTGTCACTAACATACTAGCTCAATCCTTCCAATAATAAATTCAAAATTCAAATGTTTATTCAGGTAAAGTACATGCATACAAGAGGTGATAAAAAAATTGATAGATTTATAGAGCTAGTACATACAATGCCTAAAGCCACTATTACGCAAAGCGTTTCGGGCAGGAAAAACATTAAAGACTAAAACTTAATACTAATTGAGATTAAAGTATAAAATGTGTTGAGAAAAAATAGAAATAAAAAAAAGGGGGGAACATGGCAGAAAAACAGCAAAAATACAATTAGGTCGACAAACAGCGTTGTTTAAAAATAACAGACATGGGTTGACAATATAGGGGTAAGGTAGGTTACAGGGAATTTATTAGGTAGTGCTAATATAAAAGAGGGGTACAATGGCCTACTCGTGCATACAGGGCATTCATCTCGGGTGACATCACACGGGATACAGCGAAATCGTACACAACACAGTTTATTTAGTTTGTTTTACGTAAGGCTAGTTAGGGCTAGGCGAAGTTAGTTTGGGCTAGGCAAGGTTAGTTTGGGATATGTAAGGTTAGTTTGGGTTAGATAATGTTAATTAGGGCTAGGCATGGTTAGATAAGGTTAGTTTGGGTTAGGTAATGTTAGTTATGACTAGGCAAGGTTAGTTAGGGTTAGGTAAAGTTAGTTAGGACAAGACAGGGTTAGAGGCATCTTTTCAAACCCATTGGCCAGGGTTCGAACCCTACTTATCTTACCTTCCCAACCTATTAACTAGTGTATTACTAGCACACGGTATTGCTACTAGAGCAGCTCTAGGAGGAATATGAACCTTGAACAACACTTACGAGTCTTCGTCAGCGTCGCTGAACTGTCCGTCGTGAAACTCCATATTCAAATGGGAGCTACAATGGCATCCTCTTGTACAACAGGTGTTGTGGGGGCAGCGGGTGTTGTGGGGGCAGCGGGTGTTGTGGGGGCAGCGGGTGTTGTGGGGGCAGCGGGTGTTGTGGGGGCAGCGGGTGTTGTGGGGGCAGCGGGTGTTGTGGGGGCAGCAGGTGTTGCGAGAGTAGCGGGTCTTGCAGACACGTGTTGTTGTTGATTTACGGGCGACGACTAGCGAGGGATCGGATGCGCTCCAGGTCACGTGTTGTGAACGGACAGGTGTTGGGGGACACGTGTTGTGAGGGGTCAGATGTTGGGGAACACGTAATTACCCGAGTGTAATTACCTAAGTGTAGTTACAGGATGAGAGCAACGCTCGTGGTGTCCCGTCTACCGAGCACTCTTTGTCATATCTAATTTGTCATATCTAATATTAGAAATCTAATACTTGATAACAGACTGAACAAAAACCACCTAATTATCGCAGGGGACTTTAATATTGACCTCTGCGAACCAGAACACCCTACTGCTGTTAGCTTCCTCAACTGTATGAATTCCTGCTTCCTCATACCCTTAATCACTAGACCAACTAGAATCACTGATAGCACTGCCACGACTCTAGATCACATCTGGACCAACATAACCTCTCCGCTTACTTCAGGTATAATCACCGATAGCACTACAGACCATTACCCCACATTTCTCTTAACTAACATTAGCAAACCACCTCTTGAGTCAAGAGAGATACGTTCTAGACTACACAATGAAGCTGCTATAGACAATTTTATAACTGCTACTGATAATGTCAACTGGGAGTCCGAGTTAGGTAACATAGGGGACATCAACCTAGCAGTTCAATCTTTTCTTCAAAAAAATCTTAGCCTTTATAATACCCACTGTCCTATGCTTACAAAACAAGTCACAACCAAAAGGCTTAACAATCCCTGGCTTACAAAGGGAATACTTAAAACTATTAATAAAAAACATGATCTTGAGAAGAAGTATAGGTTAGGAATTGTCTCCAAAGAATTCTCAAAGAATTATTCATTATTGCTGTCTAAGATAATTAGACGAGCCAAAACAATACAATACAATACAATTTTATTTAGGTAAGGTACATACATACAATAAATATTTACAAGGATTGTTTAACTTATAGGTAGAGCTAGTACATACAATGCCTAAAGCCACTATTACGCAAAGCGTTTCGGGCATGATAAACTTAAATGACAAGCTTAATACTAATTGAGCATAATGAGTAGAATGAAAACAAGAAATGAAAACATAGATGAAAAAGCAGCACAAATACAATTATGTCGACAAACAGCGCTCTTTAAAGAAAAAAACAGACATTGGTTGACAATAGAAGGGTAAGGTAGGTTACAGGGAATTTATTAGGTATAGCTTCGCTTTTAACTTAAACTTAAACTGGTTGAGAGAGGTACAGTCTTTAACATGGTTGGGAAGGTCATTCCACATTCTGGGCCCCTTGATTTGTAGAGCATTTCTAGTTTGATTAAGTCGTACTCTAGGAATATCAAAACTGTATTTATTTCTGGTGTGATACTCATGAGTTCTGATACAACCTTCTATGAAGCTTTTGAGATCAGGATTGGCATTATAGTTTAGCGTTTTATATATGTATAATACACGAGAGAATGTGCAGTGACTTAATGTCTAACATATTCAGAGATTTAAGTAGGGGTACCTAGTGATGTCTGGGGCCAGAATTGGATATTGTCCTAATAGCAGCTTTGTGTTGAGTAATTAGAGGACGTAAGTGATTTTGGGTAGTAGAGCCCCAAGCACAAATACCATAGTTGAGATATGGATAGATAAGGGAGTAATAGAGAGTCACCAGGGCAGGGCGTGGTACATAATATCTGATCTTATGTACAGTCTCCGTGGTGTAGTGGTAAGACACTCGCCTGGCGTTCCGCGAGCGCTATGTCATGGGTTCGTATCCTGGCCGGGGAGGATTTACTGGGCGCAATTCCTTAACTGTAGCCTCTGTTTAACGCAACAGTAAAATGTGTACTTGGATGAAAAAACGATTCTTCGCGGCAGGGGATCGTATTCCTGGGACCATAGGATTAAGGACTTGCCCGAAACGCTACGCGTACTAGTGGCTGTACATGAATGTAACAACTCTTGTATATATCTCAAAAAAAAAAAAAAAAAAAAAAAATCTTAGAAAGAATGCCCACAGTTTTTGAAACTTTTTTTGATATGTTTAGAATGTGTCCCTGGAAATTAAGCTTGTGGTCAATGAGAATGCCAAGGAATTTGCCATCTAATTTGTTACAAATTTGGGTATTGTTTATTTTGAGATTTATTTGATTAGAGGATTTATTGCCAAACAGAATATAAAAGGTTTTGTCAATGTTAAGGGTGAGTTTGTTGGCAGTTAGCCACAGATGGACTTTATTTAGCTCAGTATTTACTGTGGCATTTAGAGCAAGGGGATCAGGACTGGAGTAAATGAAGGTTGTGTCGTCAGCAAATAGAATTGGTTTGAGGTGTTGGGAGGCATTTGGAAGGTCATTAATGTAGATGAGAAAGAGGAGAGGGCCAAGTATGCTGCCCTGGGGAACACCAATGTTGATGGGTAGGGTGGGAGAAATTGTATTATTCACAGAAACATATTGGAGCCTGTCAGTAAGGTAGGATTTGAGGTATTGCAGGGAGTGTCCTCTGACTCCATAATGATGTAATTTAAGAAGAAGGTTTTGGTGGTTGACAGTGTCAAAAGCTTTACGCAGGTCCACAAACAACCCAACAGGGAACTCATTTTTATCAAGAGCTGTATGAATCGAGTTAAGCATACTAATAAGTGCATCGTTAGTGTTTTTTTTGGGTCTGAAGCCATATTGGCAAGGGCTAAGTATATTGAGTTTGGCTAGATATGAGTAAAGCTGCTTATAGATTAGTTTTTCAAAAATTTTTGACAAGTTTGGCAGGATAGATATAGGTCTGTAGTTGTTAACATCTGTGAGATTACCACATTTGTGGACAGGCGTTACTCTCGCTTTTTTTAGAATATCTGGGAAGGTTTGGAGTTCAAGTGACTTGTTGAAGAGCAAAGCAATAGCAGGGGCTAAAGATCTGGAGGCTTTTTTGTAAATTAAAGTTGGTATCTCCTCAAGGGCACCAGACTTGGTTTTAAGGGAAAGGATTATCTCATTGACGTCAGTGGAATTAATAGGCTTTAGGTACAGAGACTGTGGATAGTTACCTGTAAGATAGTCATTAATGTCTGTACTGGAAGATGGAATATCATTTGCAAGGGATGAACCAATGGAAGAGAAGAACCTATTGAACTCAATAGCAGAATCAGAGGCTGAAAGCTGACCATCGTTATTAGACAGGAGAGTCGGTTTGTTATTTAAAGACTTCTTTGATCCCAATATTTGAGAAATTGTTCTCCAAGTTTGTTTAATGTTGCTCTTTATTTGGGTAAATTTATCTTCGTAGTATTTAGTTTTGGCTCGTCTAATTATCTTAGACAGCAATAATGAGTAATTCTTTGAGAATTCTTTGGAGACAATTCCTAACCTATACTTCTTCTCAAGGGTCGTGTTTTTTATTAATAGATTTAAGTATTCCCTTTGTAAGCCAGAAAAACTAAATACTACGAAGATAAATTTACCCAAATAAAGAGCAACATTAAACAAACTTGGAGAACAATTTCACAAATATTGGGATCAAAGAAGTCTATAAATAACAAACCAACACTCCTGTCTAATAACGATGGTCAGCTTTCAGCCTCTGATTCTGCTATTGAGTTCAATAGGTTCTTCTCTTCCATTGGTTCATCCCTTGCTAATGATATTCCATCTTCCAGTACTGACGTTAAGGACTATCTTACAGGTAACTATCCCCAGTCTCTGTACCTAAAGCCTATTAATTCCACTGACGTCAATGAGATAATCCTTTCCCTTAAAACCAAGTCTGGTGCCCTTGAGGAGATACCAACTTTAATCTACAAAAAAGCCTCCAGATCTTTAGCCCCTGCTATTGCTTTGCTCTTCAACAAGTCACTTGAACTCCAAACATTTCCAGATATTCTAAAAAAAAAACGAGAGTAACACCTGTACACAAATGTGGTGATCTCACAGATGTTAACAACTACAGACCTATATCAATCCTGCCAAACTTGTCAAAAATTTTTGAAAAACTAATCTATAAGCAGCTTTACTCATATCTAGCCAAACTCAATATACTTAGCCCTTGCCAATATGGCTTCAGGCCCAAAAAAAGCACTAACGATGCACTTATTAGTATGCTTAACTCGATTCATACAGCTCTTGATAAAAATGAGTTCCCTGTTGGGTTATTTGTGGACCTGCGTAAAGCTTTCGATACTGTCAACCACCAAAACCTTCTTCTTAAATTACATCATTATGGTGTCAGAGGACACTCCCTGCAATACCTCAAATCCTACCTTACTGACAGGCTCCAATATGTTTCTGTGAATAATACAATTTCTCCCACCCTACCCATCAACATTGGTGTTCCCCAGGGCAGCATACTTGGCCCTCTCCTCTTTCTCATCTACATTAATGACCTTCCAAATGCCTCCCAACACCTCAAACCAATTCTATTTGCTGACGACACAACCTTCATTTACTCCTGTCCTGATCCCCTTGCTCTAAATGCCACAGTAAATACTGAGCTTAATAAAGTCCATCTGTGGCTAACTGCCAACAAACTCACCCTTAACATTGACAAAACTTTCTATATTCTGTTTGGCAATAAATCCTCTAATCAAATAAATCTCAAAATAAACAATACCCAAATTTGTAACAAATTAGATGGCAAATTCCTTGGCATTCTCATTGACCACAAGCTGAATTTCCAGGGACACATTCTAAACATATCAAAAAAAGTTTCAAAAACTGTGGGCATTCTTTCTAAGATCAGATATTATGTACCCCGCCCTGCCCTGGTGACTCTCTATTACTCCCTTATCTATCCATATCTCAACTATGGTATTTGTGCTTGGGGCTCTACTACCCAAAATCACTTACGTCCTCTAATTACTCAACACAAAGCTGCTATTAGGACAATATCCAATTCTGGCCCCAGACATCACTCGGTACCCCTACTCAAATCTCTGAATATGTTAGACATTAAGTCACTGCACATTCTCTCATGTGTATTATACATATATAAAACGCTAAACTATAATGCCAATCCTGATCTCAAAAGCTTCATAGAAGGTTGTAACAGAACCCATGAGCACCACACCAGAAATAAATACAGTTTTGATACTCCTAGAGTACGACTTAATCAAACCAGAAATGCTCTACAAATCAAGGGGCCCAGAATGTGGAATGACCTTCCCAACCATGTTAAAGACTGTACCTCTCTCAACCAGTTTAAGTTAAAAACGAAGCTATACCTAATAAATTCCCTGTAACCTACCTTACCTCTCTATTGTCAACCCATGTATGTTTTTTGTTTTTTTGTTTTTCAAATCAACGCTGTTTGAATGTAATTTTCTGTAATAATTTGTAATTGTATTTGTGCTGCTTTTTCAACAATGTTCTCCCCTCTTTTACCTCTATTTTTATTTGTACTCAACACATCTTATTCTTTTTACCCATTAGTTTTAAGCTTTAGTCGTTAATGTTTTTCCTGCCCGAAACGCTTTGCGTAATAGTGGCTTTAGGCATTGTATGTACTAGCTCTATCTATAAAGCCAACAAACTTTGTAAAATCCCTTTATGTATGTACCTTTACCTAAATAAAATTATTATTATTATTATTATTATTATTATTATTATTATATAACGCTTTGAAGCTACTGACGGTTTTGGCCTCCACCACCTTCTTACTTAAGGTGGTCACAAGTCTTGGGTCAGCCTTGACAGGGAGCACTAGACGTATAGGGGCAGCGGTCCGCGTATACCCAGGGAAGAATAGGGTCAAGTGAGCGGGTGTACTGTGCAGTGGGGATCGGGACATTGTAAATCGATCAGTGGCATAGTATTGCAACACATTGATCACTTCTCGTGGTGACTCCTCTTGCATGATAGTATGATGATAGATGGAATTACTGGTGTCGATTTCACTTTGCCTCATTAGTTTAGTTTAGTTCATTTATTATGCACCCCATACCCATCTTGTGGGCGGTAGTGGAAAGGGTTACAGAGGCACATAATGGGCTCAGGGACTGAACCCCACAGTTCATTTATTTACTTATTTATATATATATATATATATATATATATATATATATATATATATATATATATATATATATATATATATATATATATATATATATATATATATATACAAGATATATATATATACAAGAAGGTACATTGGGATTGTGAGGATATATAGCATAGTAATTACAATCAATGTACCTCTCTCAACCAGTTTAAGTTAAAAACGAAGCTATACCTAATAAATTCCCTGTAACCTACCTTACCCCTCTAATGTCATCCAATGTCTGTTTTTTAAAGAGCGCTGTTTGTCGACAGAATTGTATTTGTGCTGCTTTTTCAGCTATGTTTTCATTTTACTCTTTATGCTCAATTAGTACTAAGCTTTAGTCATTTAAGTTTTTTATGCCCGAAACGCTTTGCGTAATAGTGGCTTTAGGCATTGTATGTACTAGCCCTATCTATAAATCCATCACTCTTTGTAAAATCTCTTTTATGTATGTACCTTACCTAAATAAACATTTTGATTTTTGATTTTGATCTTGTAAAGCCACTAGTACGCGCAGCGTTTCGGACAGGTCCTTAATGTAAGAAAATTTTAAGTAGGTAAATACTTGAAAAATTTATAAATAATGATAACAGTTACAAAGGAAGAAAAAATAAAAGATGAGAGAAAATTGTAGGTATATTAAGCACATTAAGCAAATTGTAAGGTATATTAAGTTCATTTAGCTAAGCAAGTTACAATCTTGATGAGCTAGTTACAAAATTCAATATAAGTCGTCACATCAACAATGGGCTCGAGATCGACCTCAAGTACAGGTTCTAAATTAAGCAACTGACATATGTGGAGAGCTAGTGTCACAATTGATATGTTTGTCCTGCACACCGCCCCCCCATCCAGTGGGCAGCGGTGGATAGGTTACAATCAATACAATACAATACAATTTTATTTAGGTAAGGTACATACATACAATAAATATTTACAAGGATTGTTTAACTTATAGGTAGAGCTAGTACATACAATGCCTAAAGCCACTATTACGCAAAGCGTTTCGGGCATGATAAACTTAAATGACTAAAGCTTAATACTAATTGAGCATAATGAGTAGAATGAAAACAAGAAATGAAAACATAGATGAAAAAGCAGCACAAATACAATTATGTCGACAAACAGCGCTCTTTAAAGAAAAAACAGACATTGGTTGACAATAGAAGGGTAAGGTATAAGGTAAGGGTAATCACTCAGTTACTACCTACAGTTTGCAAACTAGGGATATTTGGCTAAAATTTCTGGTAGCAGATCATTTTGAATGAAATATTTACACATCGCTGGAACATTGGTTATAGAATTGTCTCTGAATTCACGTATCTTTTCGCCCTACATCACATAGTGACGGAGGGTGTGCGAATAATTTTGTTGACACAGTTTACATTTGGTCAGGTCTACACCGGCAGATAATGAGAATTCCCAGAGATACTTGTAACCGAGTCTAAGCCGAGCAATAGTAACATCTAGAAGTCTGCTGATTTTATTGGATGATCCATAGATGTGTGGCTCCTCTTGCATGATAGTATGATGATAGATGGAATTACTGGTGTCAATTTCACTTTGCCTCAGATCTACAAGATCTTGTTGAAGTTCTCGGTGTACTGCTGCTCTCAGATTGCTCATTGACAATCCAAGGTTACACTCAACGTCTCCTTTAAAGGCAGATTCTTTGGCTAAAACTAGACTGTTTTGTAAAAGAAGTTCCGGACCAACCGGGCTGTGGTGGGTATGTGGGCCTGCGGGCCGCTCCAAGCAACAGCCTGGTGGACCAAACTCTTACAAGTCAAGCCTGGCCTCGGGCCGGGCTTGGGGAGTAGAAAAACTTCCAGAACCCCCCATATAGCAGGTATCATCAAGCAGGTAACTTATCAGCTCTATCATGCATTCGGAGGCCAACATGAGATGGAGACCACATGAAATGGACTCTGTTACCATCCTTTTTTTTTTTTTTTTTTTTTTTTTTTTTGAGATATATACAAGAGTTGTTACATTCTTGTACAGCCACTAATACGCGTAGCGTTTCGGGCAGGTCCCTGGAATACGATCCCCGCCGCGAAGAATCGTTGTTACAACCAAGTACACATTTTACTGTTGCGTTAAACAGAGGCTACAGTTAAGGAATTGCGCCCAGTAAATCCTCCCCGGCCAGGATACGAACCCATGACATAGCGCTCGCGGAACGCCAGGCGAGTGTCTTACCACTACACCACGGAGACTGTCAAACCTTAATAAGTTTGTTGTATTTGTGTCTAGCTTCGGACACGAGCATGTTACAGTTATGTCTTAAAGAGTTGAGAGCATTTAAGGATGATAAGGAGTCACTTACAATTAATGTATCAAGTTTGGAGACTTAATTGTACACATTTCAGTGCAAGAAGCAAGGCAAATAGTCCTATCTGACTCCCCACTCAAAGTATAAGCCATCGCCCATTGTCAGAACAACTGCACTTCCAGCAGCACCCGTGGTGCTGTGTAGGGAACCATCAGTGTATATGATTTGAGAGAGAGAATGCTCTGTGGACAGAGCATCAATATGGCTTAAAGACGTTGAGTTTTGCCTCAAGACGAAGCTTGAGCTGATCTCTAATTTGCTTCTTGGGTGGAAAGGGAGGGATTAAAACTGGAAAGGGTGTAACCTCCCACGGTGCAGGAAAGTGCCGTTGTTGTTTCTCTGATATAAATTATGAACCTGATACATTCTGAGTTGAGTTCCAGATTTTGTTATCCATTTGGAACAATGCTGATCTTCAATAGAGAAATTCTGAAGGGCTTCTGTGCAAGGGTTAGGATGAGTTAGCCTAAGCATTTTTATACCAATTTGACAGTTAATTTCAATAACACGATCAACAACGCTCGGAATATTAAGTTCCTTTCTCATATTAAGTATCTTTGTGGTATGAGGGCACCCAAGGATTATCCTCAAGGCTTCGTTCTGCAATTTTTCAAGCCCTCCAAGCTTTCTTTCAGGCATCAAAACAAGCAGAGGTGCAGCATACTCCACTAAAGATCTGATGTATGCAAGGTACATCATTTTGACACTTCTGACATTGGCACCATAGCCTGAGTGATAACCTGCAACAGCCTTGAGAGCTCGAAGCCTCTCTTGAAACTGACGACAGAGTCTGAATACAACAGGACCATACAGTGGCACCTCAAGGCCAAGGTATTTGAATCTGTTTACATAGTCAAGCTGGGAGCCATCAGACAGTTGCATCTTGCGAACAGCTCCTCCCTGCCTGGGTGGGCGCCGATTTAGTATTCGATAGTAGCATTTAGTAGTAGATTTAATTAGTTTTCTCTGCTGAGATAATTAATCCTAGGTCCTGACATGAGTCTAATACAGAGTTAAGAGTGTTCTGCGTGTTAGCATACCCAGTGGTGTGTATCATTATATCATCAGCATAGCTAATGATGTGGACGTTGGGTTTGCTCGGTATAGAGTTTAACAGCGTGTTTATTAAGATATTAAATAAGGTAGGACTGAGGACACCACCCTGCGGGATACCTAGTTCAAAGTCTCTTGTTACACTCCTATGCCCCTGGAAAATACAGATGACTTCCTGTTGGATAAGTAACCCCTGATCCAACAAAGAAGCCGACCACCAATATTCATTCTTGCAAGCTCACTCAAGATAACATGCCTATTTGCAATATTAAAGGCAGACTTGAGATCTAGGAAGGTGGTGTATGACTTTTCAGTGTGCAGGGTAAGAAAGGTGGTGATGCAATGATGCACACTCCTTCCATGCATGAAGCCATATATCTGGGGGGATAGCATGGTTCTTATTCTATGGAGGAGACGGTTTAGGACCATTCTCTCGAATGTTTTGCAAATGCAGCTAGTAAGGGAAATTGGGCGGAAAGCATTCTCTTGATTTGGCTTGGGAATTGGAATGATTATACTGTTGGTCCAAGAGTTAGGAAGCTCCCCAGTAACATAGCTCATATTATACAGCTGAAGCAGGGGATTCCCTGGTACTAAAGGGAGCAGACGCAATATGTCATAAGTGATACCATCTTCACCGGGGGATGTGGCTTTGCCTTTGTTTAGGGCCGCGAGTAATTCAAACTCAGTAAATGGCACGTTGCATTCATCTTCCTTGTGGAGCATGAAGTCAACGAGCCTTTCTCGATCTCCGTAACCAGCATTTAATCTGAACTGTATGTCTGGGGGAAGATTATTGAAGCTAGAGGTGGTTGCCCAAGCATCGACTAACTCGTTTTCTCTGTGTAGAGGGTGAGGGTGTGCTACTTGGCCGATCTTATCGCCTTTAATTCTTTTAATATCCTTCTATGCCTGGCTGAGGGGGGTGTGAGAGTTGAGACTGTTAACAAAAGTTTCCCAGTTATCTTGCCTGAGCTCTGTCATGCGCTCCCTCGCCTTGGCTAGGGCTTTCTGAAAGAGCTTGAGCATTGCTGGCGTACGTGTTTCCCTATATGCAAGCCCAACTCGTCTGGCAGTGCGTTTCAAAGTACGTAGTTTGGGGTCATTGTAATAGGCATGGTGTTTATTACCTTTCATATCGTTGCGACTATTGGATGGTGCAAGGGGCCGACCTAAAGGGTCAGCAAACATCTGAATGCTCTGTACTAGACCGTCGTTAAATGTCTGGACTGTGAAGGGATCATAAGTGCTGTACCACTCTGACACATGAGCAACAAAGTCTTCACGTCGAGCAGGAGGAACACTGAGCCGTTTGCGTTTAAAAGTCCCACCGGGCAGGATGGTATTTCCTATACATAGAGTAGTCAATCTAGGGTGATGATCTGACAACAAATCTGTTACAATAGATGATGTGCACCAGACGTGAGAGACGTTGAAACCAACACAGAGGTCTAGAATGCCTCCACAAATATGGAGGTTAGTGCCCTGATTGAAACTATTGACAATAAATTCTCTTTTATTATACTTACTGAAACATGGTTGAAAGAGGATACTACTCAACTTTTTAACATGCCTAACTACTCGGCAATTCACAACTGTCGTCAACTTCAGAGAGGTGGTGGTACTGCTCTTTACTACCACCAAGAACTAACATGCTTAAAAGTAATTAGAACTAGAGACTGCTATGGGGAGTATATCTTCGCCAGTTTCAGAGTCAAGGGTGCCGAGTCTGTCCTGTCTGTGGGTGCAGTCTATAGAATTCCTAATACTGATGTGTCTGTATTCAATTCAAACCTTAGAAATCTAATACTAGATAACAGACTGAACAAAAACCATCTAATAATCGCAGGGGACTTTAATATTGACCTCTGCGAGCCAGAACACCCTACTGCTGTTAGCTTCCTCAAATGTATGAATTCCTGCTTCCTCATACCCTTAATCACTAGACCAACTAGAATCACTGATAGTACTGCCACGACTCTAGATCACATCTGGACCAACATAACCTCTCCGCTTACTTCAGGTATAATCACCGATAGCACTACAGACCATTACCCCACATTTCTCTTAACTAACATTAACAAACCATCTCTAGAGTCAAGGGAGTTAAGTTTTAGGCTGCACAATGAAACTGCTATAGGCAATTTTATAACTGCTGCTGATAATGTCAACTGGGAGTCCGAGTTAGGTAACATAGAGGACATCAACCTAGCAGTGCAATCTTTTCTTCAAAAAACTCTTAGCCTTTATAACACCCACTGTCCTATGCTTACAAAACAAGTCACAACCAAAAGGCTTAACAATCCCTGGCTTACAAAGGGAATACTTAAATCCATTAATAAAAAACATGACCTTGAGAAGAAGTATAGATTAGGAACCGTCTCCAAAGAATTCTCAAAGAATTACTCGTTATTGCTATCTAAAATAATTAGACGAGCCAAAACTAAATACTACGAAGATAAATTTACCCAAATAAAGAGCAACATTAAAAAATCTTGGAGCACAATTTCACAAATATTGGGATCAAAGAAGATTTTTAATAACAAACCAACACTCCTGTCCAATAACGTTGGTCAGCTTTCAGCCTCTGATTCTGCTATCGAGTTCAATAGGTTCTTCTCTTCCATTGGTTCATCCCTTGCAAATGATATTCCATCTTCCAGTACTGATGTTCAGGATTATCTTACAAGTAACTATATACAGTCTCTGTACCTAAAGCCTACTAATTCCACTGACGTCAATGAGATAATCCTTTCCCTTAAAACCAAGTCTGGTGCCCTTGAGGAGATACCAACTTTAATTTACAAAAAAGCCTCCAGATCTTTAGCCCCTGCTATTGCTTTGCTCTTCAACAAGTCACTTGAACTCCAAACCTTTCCAGATATTCTAAAAAAAAACGAGAGTAACCCCTGTACACAAATGTGGTGATCTCACAGATGTTAACAACTACAGACCTATATCAATCCTGCCTAACTTGTCAAAAATATTTGAAAAGCTAATCTACAAGCAGCTTTACTCTTATCTAGCCAAACACAATATACTTAGCTCTTGTCAATATGGCTTCAGACTCCAAAAAGCTCGGTGTAGCAGGAGAGAAGAATGTGCATAATTGTTGCGTCCTTGGGTCGCTGGTGGAGCATTTAGATCCGGGGCGGATGGGCTCGGGCACCAGGACATTAGGAGGTAATATAGGCACGTAGTTAGGACAACGAGGGAATCACATCTAGAGCTGAATTGTCCTGAAGGAGACGAAGTGGCGGAAACGCAAGCTGTAAGTCCTGTACTGCGCAAAGGGCTTGAGTCGGCCGAGTATCAAAATGCAGTGAACGTGAACATGCAGTATTGTAGGGACACTCCCTACAATACCTCGAGTCCTACCTTACTGACAGGCTCCAATATGTTTCTGTGAATAATACAATTTCTCCCACCCTACCCATCAACATTGGTGTTCCTCAGGGCAGCATACTTGGCCCTCTCCTCTTTCTCATCTACATTAATGACCTTCCAAATGCCTCCCAACACCTCAAACCAATTCTATTTGCTGACGACACAACCTTCATTTACTCCTGTCCTGACCCTCTTGCTCTAAATGCCACAGTAAATACTGAGCTAAATAAAGTCCATCTTTGGCTAACTGCCAACAAACTCACCCTTAACATTGACAAAACCTTCTATATTCTGTTTGGCAATAAATCCTCTAGTCTTATAAATCTCAAAATAAACAATACCCAAATTTGTAACAAATTAGATGGCAAATTCCTTGGCATTCTCATTGACCACAAGCTGAATTTCCAGGGACACATTCTAAATATATCAAAAAAAGTTTCAAAAACTGTGGGCATTCTTTCTAAGATCAGATATTATGTACCACGCCCTGCTCTGGTGACTCTCTATTACTCCCTTATCTATCCTTATCTCAACTATGGTATTTGTGCTTGGGGTTCTACTACCCAAAATCACTTACGTCCTCTAATTACCCAACACAAAGCCGCTATTAGAACAATATCCAACTCTGGCCCCAGACATCACTCGGTACCCCTACTCAAATCTCTTAATATGTTAGATATTAAGTCACTGCACATTCTCTCATGTGTATTATACATATATAAAACGCTAAACTATAATGCCAATCCTGATCTTAAAAGCTTCATAGAAGGTTGTAACAGAACCCATGAGCACCACACCAGAAATAAATACAGTTTTGATATTCCTAGAGTACGTCTTAATCAAACTAGAAATGCTCTGCAAATCAAGGGGCCCAGAATGTGGAATGACCTTCCCAACCATGTTAAAGACTGTACCTCTCTCAACCAGTTTAAGATAAAAACTAAACACTACCTAATAAATTCCCTGTAATCTACCTCACTCCTCTATTGTCAACCCATGTCTGTTATTTTCTTTTTTTTTTCTTTTTTCTAATCAACACTGTTTGTCAACCTATTGTATTTGTGCTGCTTTTTCAGTCATGTTCCCCCTTTTTTTTTATCTTTATTTGTATTTGTTCTCAACATCTTTTATTCTTTATGCTCAATTAGTATTAAGTTCTAGATATTAATGTTTTTCTTGCCCGAAACGCATTGCGTAATAGTGGCTTTAGGCATTGTATGTACTAGCTCTATCTATATATCAATCCATTAATGTAACATCACTTGTATGTATATACCTTACCTGAATAAACATCTGAATCTGAATCTGAATCTGAATCTGTGTAGATGAATCTGATGACAGAGCAGCTGTCGTGGGCGTAGGACAAGCAGTGCCCTGGCAGCGACGGAGAGTCGGCAGGACAAGCTGTAGATCCAACATGAGGTAATCATTGATGAGGCTGTCAGATGAGTGAGTAACGATCGTGGAGCAGCAAGCCGTAGTAGATGAAAATGCAGAGATGGACGCGATGAAAATCATAGCTGTGGCGAGGGTGTTGGCAGTGTTCCATGACAGGTGGCTGCGGTTCACAGCAAACAGCAGCAGTAGAGGTCCAGTGAGAGTCCATCGTGGCTGGGTATCGTCGAAAGTCTCTGGGGTCACCAATGTAATGTACGATTATGTTACGTTGTTGGGTTGATTAGAACTGTACACGCCGAGTGCTACATTGTTGACTGTGGAAATTGAACTGTCTTCTATTCATCAAATCGTTGCTTATATGGCGATTACACCTCAGCTCCCTCCAACAAGGTGAGACGAGTATTACCTGTAATTGGGGAAAGGATTGTAGCTTCTGTAATTAGTGCTAATTAGTTATGTTATTAAGGTAATGAGATAATGGAGCGAGTATAAGATTAACTCGCTACACATGCAGCTCTTGATAAAAATGAGTTCCCTGTTGGGTTATTTGTGGACCTGCATAAGGCTTTCGATACTGTCAACCACCAAAACCTTCTTCTTAAATTACATCATTATGGAGTCAGAGGACACTCCCTGCAATACCTCAAATCTTACCTTACTGACAGGCTCCAGTATGTTTCTGTGAATAATTCAATTTCTCCCACCCTACCCATCAACATTGGTGTTCCTCAGGGCAGCATACTTGGCCCTCTCCTCTTTCTCATCTACATTAATGACCTTCCTAATGCCTCCCAACACCTCAAACCAATTCTATTTGCTGACGACACAACCTTCATTTACTCCAGTCCTGACTCCCTTGCTCTAAATGCCACAGTAAATACTGAGCTAAATAAAGTCCATCTTTGGCTAACGGCCAACAAACTCACCCTTAACATTGACAAAACTTTCTATATTCTGTTTGGCAATAAATTCTCTAACCAAATAAATCTCAATATAAACAATACCCAAATTTGTAACAAATTAGATGGCAAATTCCTTGGCATTCTCATTGACCACAAGCTGAATTTCCAGGGACACATTCTAAATATATCAAAAAAAGTTTCAAAAACTGTTGGCATTCTTTCTAAGATCAGATATTATGTACCACGCCCTGCCCTGGTGACTCTCTATTACTCCCTCATCTATCCATATCTCAACTATGGTATTTGTGCTTGGGGTTCTACTACCCAAAATCATTTACGTCCTCTAATTACTCAACACAAAGCTGCTATTAGGACAATATCCAACTCTGGCCCCAGACATCACTCGGTACCCCTACTCAAATCTTTGAATATGTTAGATATTAAGTCACTGCACATTCTCTCATGTGTATTATACATATATAAAACGCTGAACTGTAATGCCAATCCTGACTTCAAAAGCTTCATTGAAGGTTGTAACAGAACCCATGAGCACCACACCAGAAATAAATACAGTTTTGATATTCCTAGAGTACGACTTAATGTCCACCCAGAATGTGGAATGACCTTCCCAACCATGTTAAAGACTGTACCTCTCTCAACCAGTTTAATATAAAAACGAAGCTATACCTAATAAATTCCCTGTAACCTACCTTACCCCTCTATTGTCAACCCATGTCTGGTTTTTTTAAACAACGCTGTTTGTCGACAGAATTGTATTTGTGCTGCTTTTTCAGCCATGTTCGCCCTTTTTTATCTCTATTTTTATTTGTTCTCAACACATTTTATTCTTTATGCTCAATTAGTGTTAAGCTTTAGTCATGTAAGTTTTTCCTGCCCGAAACGCTTTGCGTAATAGTGGCTTTAGGCATTGTATGTACTAGCCTTATCTATAAATCCATCACTCTTTGTAAAATCTCTTTTATGTATGTACCTTACCTAAATAAACATTTATTTATTTATTATTTATATGCGTGAGTTCAAGGTCACCCACAATCTGCACATCTTGGTGACTATTTAGTAGCGACAGCAGTTGATTCCCGTTACCGTTACTGAAGCGAGAGCCACCAATGTCCTTGTGTCTAGCATTGTAGTCACCAAGAATGATGGTTGGCTCTGCTTGAGCGCAGGCCGGAAGATCAATATAATTTAACTTTCCTGCTGGAGCATATAGATTAAATACATTGAGAACAGAGTTGCCCACATAGATCCTCACTCCATGATACTGTTGACCAGCAGTTTGTTTTTCCTGGAATAAGTTAATGTGGGAGGGATTGTTTGATGTATAGAATGCAAGAGTTACTGGATCTGAGGTTGTAAGAAACAAATGAGGGCAATTTCGTGGGTGAGGATCTTGCGGGAACTCTGCACTCCTGGAGACATACAATATCAATGTGTTCAGTTGTTACTTTGTGATGTAAATCTGAGAACCTTTTTTGAGGGATGCAATGTTCCAGCTAAGGATGAGTAACTTAGTTATTTGTTCATTTGTTATTTGTTATCATGTTTATAAATTTTGCAAGTATTTACCTACTTATAAGTTTCTTAGATTAAGGACCTGACCGAAACGCTGTGCGTACTAGTGGCTTTACAAGAATGTTATTACTATACTATATAATAACATAAGAATGTTATTATATAGTACATTTGTGGTTCCAAGGGGTTGTCATAGCCAGGGGGTGGTACTGGGGGACGAGCTCCCATGACCTATAAAATGCTCCTATGCGGCATTCGTCTCCAATAGCCTCTGACAACTAAGTCCAACTCCTGGCCTGCACGGGTGGCTTAGTCTTTAAGTCCAGCGTAACTGCTTTTACCGACAGGAGAAGGGGCGAGGGCGTGCCTCTGGCGCCTTAAGACCAGCTGCTCCGGGTAGATGGGACTCGATAGCCTGGGAAGGCAGCCCATCTAGGGGAAGGAAAACCCTGATTGTAAACCTCCGCTGCCTTGCGGCCATACCCCTTTTTTGGGAAAGGCTTCAGGAGTCAACCTCGAGGAAAAATCCGGAGTTGGAGCCCCTAAGGCAGTTCGTTGTTGACGTCGACCTCGTTCTGGCAGCTCCTGCGACGTTGCTGGAACCATGTGTATTGGCATTTGCCTTTCTATTGGATAATTTCAGCAACGTGGAGAGAGGTACACAGCGTTATAGACGGGAAGATCAATATGACACTACTGGAAATTTTTTAGAGGAAGGCAGAAACAGAGTAGTAAATATAAGAGAGAGGAACAGTCAGATGGAACCACTACAGGATTACAGAGGGGAAGGGAGATACTAACAAGACTGGAATACAAACTATCAACAAGCACACAGGTACTACACCAGACAACACCCGTCCTACTACCAAAACTGGACGAATCACTTCCAAAACAACACACCTTGGACGCAAACACAGTGGCCTCCTTACCAGAGCCTCAGATATTAACACCAAGTAAGGCTTCCAGCACTTCCACTAACACGATAACATCATTTATATTTGCCAACATCCAGGGTATAAAAACACGCAAATCCAACAAAGTTCACTTTATAGATGGTCTCCTTCATGAGGTAAATGCAGTGTTTGCAGCCCTAACAGAAATCCACACAAAGGACTACCATGATGGTGAAATATGGTTTACAGAGAACAATCTTTTCAGATGTGATAGGAAACACCGGCTTCAGGGTTGGGTCAGCCTCTACATCAAAGACACACTCATCTGTACTGAGCTGCTAAACACCTCAAATGATATGGTGGAAGTGCTGATAATCAAAATAGAGATTCTAAATGTAGTTATTGTCCTTGTATATAAGTCACCGGAGGCAAACCCTCAGCAGTTTAAAGACCAACTAATGAAAATAGAACACTGCTTGGAAAACCTCACAAATCCAGCTCCGAACATCATCCTGCTTGGGGACTTCAACCTACGGCACCTGAAATGGAAGCACCTGGCTAATGCAGTAATATCAGAAAGAATACCAGGAAGTAGCCTAAATGAACAGGCACATGCAAATGACCTGCTACGGATGTGCGACAGGTTTGCCTTAAACCAGCAAATAGTAGAACCAACTAGGAAGGAGAACACGCTGGACCTCATTTTCACTAATAATGATGAATTGATCAGGAACATAATGATTACAAATACCTGTTACTCAGATCACAACTTAATTGAAGTTATGACAAGCATGGGGAGTAGCCCTTCAAAAACCCAGTCCAGATTCCCTGTGGAGGAGATTTCAGCAAATTCAACTTCAATAATAAACAGATAAACTGGGAGCAAATAAACCAGGACTTCACAGAAATGCCCTGCCCTGATGGCTCTCTATTACTCCCTCATCTATCCATATCTCAACTATGGCATTTGTGCTTGGGGTTCTACTACCCAAAATCATTTACGTCCTCTAATTACTCAACACAAAGCTGCTATTAGGACAATATCCAACTCTAGCCCCAGACATCACTCGGTACCCCTACTCAAATCTCTGAATATGTTAGATATTAAGTCATTGCACATTCTCTCATGTGTATTATACATATATAAAACGCTGAACTGTAATGCCAATCCTGACCTCAAAAGCTTCATAGAAGGTTGTAACAGAACCCATGAGCACCATACCAGAAATAAATACAGTTTTGATATTCCTAGAGTACGACTTAATCAAACTAGAAATGCTCTACAAATCAAGGGACCCAGAATGTGGAATGACCTTCCCAACCATGTTAAAGACTGTACCTCTCTCAACCATTTTAAGATAAAAACGAAGCCCTACCTAATAAATTCCCTGTAACCTACCTTTCCCCTCTGTTGTCAACCCATACCTTGAGGTTACCTTGAGGTGCTTCCGGGGCTTAGCGTCCCCGCGGCCCGGTCGTCGACCAGGCCTCCTGGTTGCCGGACTGATCAACCAGGCTGTTGGACGCGGCTGCTCGTACCCATGTATGTTTTTTTTTTTTTCAAAACAACGCTGTTTGAATGTAATTTTCTGTAATAATTTGTAATTGTATTTGTGCTGCTTTTTCAACAATGTTCTCCCCTCTTTTACCTCTATTTTTATTTGTACTCAACACATCTTATTCTTTTTACCCATTAGTTTTAAGCTTTAGTCGTTAATGTTTTTCCTGCCCGAAACGCTTTGCGTAATAGTGGCTTTAGGCATTGTATGTACTAGCTCTATCTATAAAGCCAACAAACTTTGTAAAATCTCTTTATGTATGTACCTTTACCTAAATAAAAATTATTATTATTATTATTATAAATAAACTGGGAAGAACAGCTAGAAAATGCAAACCTGAACCAGTGCCTTGAAAAAAATAAGCTCAGTAGCACTAGAAATATGTTCAAACCGCATACCCCTAAGAAAAAAGAGGAAGAGATGCAGATTGGAACGGGAACGTCGTTCCCTATATAGGCAAAGAAAACGAATCGCGGAACAACTTGAGAGTCGCACCCTATCTCAAGAACGGCGAAGAAGGTTAGGTAGAGAAATAGAAACAATTGAACGGAAGCTACAAGAATCATACAAAACCCAGGAGAGGCAAAGAGAGCAAAAGGCCATCAGTGAAATAGAAAGAAATCCGAAATATTTTTTCTCCTATGCAAAATCAAGATCAAAAACCACATCTAGTATCGGGCCCCTGCGAAAGGGAGATGGAACTTTCACCGATGACAACAAAGAAATGAGCGAGTTACTGAGGACGCAGTACGACTCTGTTTTCAGCGAGCCATTAAACACACTAAAGATTGATAACCCAAATGAATTTGTCATGGATACGATACCAACATCAAATCATATATCAGACGTCGCCCTATCCCCACTGGATTTTGAAGAAGCCAAAAACAGTATGTCTATGCACTCTGCACCAGGCCCGGCTTCTTGGAACTCCATATTAATAATATAAATATAAATAAATAAATGTTTATTTAGGTAAGGTACATACATACAAGAGATTTTACAAAGTTTGTTGGGTTAATAGATAGAGCTAGTACATACAATGCCTAAAGCCACTATTACGCAAAGCGTTTCGGGCAGGAAAAACATTAATGACTAAAGCTTAAAACTAATGGGTAAAAAGAATAAAATGTGTTGAGAACAAATAAAAATAGAGGTAAAAGAGGGGGGAACATGGTTGAAAAAGCAGCACAAATACAATTACAAATTATTACAGAAAATTACATTCGAACAGCGTTGTTTTGAAAAAAAAAACATACATGGGTACGAGCAGCCGCGTCCAACAGCCTGGTTGATCAGTCCGGCAACCAGGAGGCCTGGTCGACGACCGGGCCGCGGGGACGCTAAGCCCCGGAAGCACCTCAAGGTAACCTCAAGGTATGGGTTGACAATAGAGGGGAAAGGTAGGTTACAGGGAATTTATTAGGTAGTGCTTCGTTTTTATCTTAAACTGGTTGAGAGAGGTACAGTCTTTAACATGGTTGGGAAGGTCATTCCACATTCTGGGTCCCTTGATTTGTAGAGCATTTCTAGTTTGATTAAGTCGTACTCTAGGAATATCAAAACTGTATTTATTTCTGGTATGGTGCTCATGGGTTCTGTTACAACCTTCTATGAAGCTTTTGAGGTCAGGATTGGCATTACAGTTCAGCGTTTTATACATGTATAATACACATGAGAGAATGTGCAATGACTTAATATCTAACATATTCAGAGATTTGAGTAGGGGTACCGAGTGATGTCTGGGGCCAGAGTTGGATATTGTCCTAATAGCGGCTTTGTGTTGAGTAATTAGAGGACGTAAATGATTTTGGGTAGTAGAGCCCCAAGCACAAATACCATAGTTGAGATATGGATAGATGAGGGAGTAATAGAGTGTCACCAGGGCAGGGCGTGGTACATAATATCTGATCTTAGAAAGAATGCCCACAGTTTTTGAAACTTTTTTTGATATATACAATACAATACAATACAATACAATTTTATTTAGGTAAGGTACATACATACAATAAATATTTACAAGGATTGTTTAACTTATAGGTATAGCTAGTACATACAATGCCTAAAGCCACTATTACGCAAAGCGTTTCGGGCATGATAAACTTAAATGACTAAAGCTTAATACTAATTGAGCATAATGAGTAGAATGAAAACAAGAAATGAAAACATAGATGAAAAAGCAGCACAAATACAATTATGTCGACAAACAGCGCTCTTTAAAGAAAAACAGACATGGGTTGACAATAGAAGGGTAAGGTAGGTTACAGGGAATTTATTAGGTATAGGGTATCCAGGGTATAAAAACACGCAAATCCAACAAAGTTCATTTTATAGATGGTCTCCTTCATGAGGCAAATGCAGTGTTTGCAGCCCTAACAGAAACTCACACAAAGGACTACCTTGATGGTGAAATATGGATCCCAGAATACAATCTCTTCAGATGTGATAGGAAACACCGGCTTCAGGGTGGGGTCAGCCTCTACATCAAAGACACACTCATCTGTACTGAGCTGCTAAACACCTCAAATGATATGGTGGAAGTGCTGATAGTCAAAATAGAGATCCTAAATGTAGTTGTTGTCCTTGTATATAAGTCACCGGAGGCAAACCCTCAGCAGTTTAAAGACCAACTAATGAAAATAGAACACTGCTTGGAAAACCTCACAAATCCAGCTCCGAACATCATCCTGCTTGGGGACTTCAACCTACGGCACCTGAAATGGAAGCACCTGGCTAATACAGTAATATCAGAAAGAATACCAGGAAGTAGCCTAAATGAGCAGGCACATGCAAATGACCTGCTACGGATGTGCGATAGGTTTGCCTTAAACCAGCAAATAGTAGAACCAACTAGGAAGGAGAACACGCTGGACCTCATTTTCACTAATAATGATGAGTTGATCGGGAACATAATGATTACAAATACCTGTTACTCAGATCACAACTTAATTGAGGTACTGACAACCATGGGGAATGGACCTCCAAAACCAGTCCAGATTCCCGGTGGAGGAGATTTCAGCAAATTCAACTTCAATAATAAACGGATAAACTGGGAGCAAATAAACCAGGACTTCACAGAAATAAACTGGGAAGAACAGCTAGGAAATGCAAACCTGAACCAGTGCCTGGAAAAAATAAGCTCAGTAGCACTAGAAATATGTTCAAACCGCATACCCCTAAGAAAAAAGAGAAAGAGATGCAGATTGGAACGGGAACGTCGTTCCTTATATAGGCGAAGAAAACGAATCGCGGAACAACTTGAGAGTCGCACCCTATCTCAAGAACGGCGAAGAAGGTTAGGTAGAGAAATAGAAACAATTGAACTCAAGCTACAAGAATCATACAAAACCCAGGAGAGGCAAAGAGAGCAAAAGGCCATCAGTGAAATAGAGAGAAATCCGAAATATTTTTTCTCCTATGCAAAATCAAGATCAAAAACCACATCTAGTATCGGGCCCCTGCGAAAGGGAGATGGAACTTTCACAGATGACAACAAAGAAATGAGCGAGTTACTGAGGAAGCAGTACGACTCTGTTTTCAGTGAGCCATTAAATGCACTAAAGATTGATAACCCAAATGAATTTTTCATGGATATGATACCAACATCAAATCACATATCAGACGTCGCCCTATCCCCACTAGATTTTGAAGAAGCCATAAACAGTATGCCTATGCACTCTGCACCAGGCCCGGATTCTTGGAACTCCATATTCATCAAGAACTGTAAAAAACCACTATCGCAGGCCCTTCACATTCTGTGGAGACAAAGCCTAGATACTGGCGTTATCCCTGACATACTAAAAACAGCAGAGATAGCACCACTCCATAAAGGAGGAAATAAGGCAGAGGCAAAAAATTACAGACCGATAGCACTAACATCGCACATCATAAAAATTTTTGAGAGAGTGCTAAGAAGTAAGATCACAAAATACATGGAATCACAGCATCTCCATAACCCCGGACAACATGGTTTCAGAACAGGGCGCTCTTGCCTGTCGCAGTTGCTGGACCACTATGATATGGCATTAGATGCTATGGAAGACAAACAAAACGCTGATGTAGTTTACACAGATTTCGCAAAAGCTTTTGATAAATGTGACCATGGTGTTATTGCACATAAAATGCGTTCAAAAGGAATTACCGGGAAAATAGGCAGATGGATCTACAATTTCCTGACTGACAGAACCCAATGTGTAATAGTCAACAAAATAAAATCCAGCCCATCAACCGTGAAGAGCTCAGTCCCCCAGGGTACTGTGCTTGCTCCAGTACTTTTTCTCATCCTCATATCGGACATAGACCAGAACACAACCTATAGCACTGTATCATCCTTTGCAGATGACACTAGGATTTTCATGAGAGTTGGCAACATAGAGGACACGGCAAACCTCCAATCAGATGTTGATCAGGTCTTTCTATGGGCTACAGAAAATAATATGGTATTCAACGAGGATAAGTTTCAGCTCATGCGCTACGGAAAAATTGAAAACATAAAAACAGGAACCACGTACAAAACGCAGGCAAATCATAACATAGAACGAAAAGGCAATGTAAAGGACCTGGGTGTACTCATGTCGGAAGACCTTACCTTTAAAGAACACAATAAAGTAGCCGTCACAACTGCAAGAAAAATGACAGGTTGGATAACAAGAACTTTTCACACTAGAGATGCTATACCGATGATGATACTTTTCAAAACGCTTGTGCTATCTAGAGTGGAGTACTGCTGCACAATGACAGCACCTTTCAAAGCTGGAGAAATTGCTGACCTAGAGAGCGTGCAGAGATCCTTTACTGCTAGAATCCACTCAGTAAAACATCTAAATTACTGGGACCGACTAAAGAGCCTAAATCTGTACTCCCTTGAGCGCAGGCGGGAGAGATACATAATAATTTACACGTGGAAAATAATTGAGGGGCTGGTCCCAAACCTGCACACAGAAATAACACCACATGAGACCAGAAGACATGGCAGGATGTGCAGAATACCCCCGTTGAAAAGCAGAGGTGCAACAGGTACTCTGAGAGAGAACTCTATCAACATCAGAGGCCCGAGACTGTTCAACACGCTTCCACTACACATAAGGGGCATAACTGGCAAACCCCTCACAGTGTTCAAGAGAGAACTGGATAAGCACCTCCAAAGGATACCTGATCAACCAGGCTGTGACTCATACGTCAGGCTGCGAGCAGCCGCGTCTAACAGCCTGGTTGATCAGTCCAGCAACCAGGAGGCCTGGTCGACGACCGGGCCGCGGGGACACTAAGCCCCGGAAGCACCTCAAGGTAGCCTCAAGGTAAGGTAGGTAGGTAGCTTCGCTTTTAACTTAAACTGGTTGAGAGAGGTACAGTCTTTAACATGGTTGGGAAGGTCATTCCACATTCTGGGCCCCTTGATTTGTAGAGCATTTCTGGTTTGATTAAGTCGTACTCTAGGAATATCAAAACTGTATTTATTTCTGGTGTGGTGCTCATGGGTTCTGATACAACCTTCTATGAAGCTTTTGAGGTCAGGATTGGCATTATAGTTTAGCGTTTTATATATGTATAATACACATGAGAGAATGTGCAGTGACTTAATGTCTAACATATTCAGAGATTTGAGTAGGGGTACCGAATGTGTGAATATATTTAGAATGTGTCCCTGGAAATTCAGCTTGTGGTCAATGAGAATGCCAAGGAATTTGCCATCTAATTTGTTACAAATTTGGGTATTGTTTATATTGAGATTTATTTGATTAGAGGATTTATTGCCAAACAGAATATAGAAAGTTTTGTCAATGTTAAGGGTGAGTTTGTTGGCAGTTAGCCAAAGATGGACTTTATTTAGCTCAGTATTTACTGTGGCATTTAGAGCAAGGGGGTCAGGACTGGAGTAAATGAAGGTTGTGTCGTCAGCAAATAGAATTGGTTTGAGGTGTTGGGAAGAATTTGGAAGGTCATTAATGAAGGTCGGTGAGAATAGCTTGAGCTACCTCATCCCTTTGTGTGTATTTTACCTCAATAAACTTATTTCAATTTCAATTCAATTTGTCTGTCATTTCCAGCTGTAGAGTCGTTTTGAACATACTTTAACACAACTTTGGCAGTTAACCTGCGTGAAAGGCCTCCACTACACAAGATTTCAAGATTACTAGAAGTTTCCCCTGATAGGCAAGCGAACACATGTTTGGAGAGTTTAGGGGTGGAAGGGGAGGGTTGGCAGTCATTGTTTACAAGTCCCCTCATACGCGTGAGCATCATCGAAATATCGCTGGTGGATTTTTTCTCATGTTGGAGCTGCTCTTGCAGCCGTTCCGTCTCCTGCTGTGACTGCTGCTGGTGTTCCTGCAACCGGTCACGAAGGGCAACCACTGCTTGAACAGTGGAGGAGATGGAGTCCACATGAAATGGACTCTGTTACCATCCTTAATAATTTTGTTGTATTTGTGTCTAGCTTCGGACACGAGCATGTTACAGTTATGTCTTAAAGAGTTGAGAGCATTTAAGGATGATAAGGAGTCACTTACAATTAATGTATCAAGTTTGGAGACTTAATTGTACACATTTCAGTGCAAGAAGCAAGGCAAATAGTCCTATCTGACTCCCCACTCAAAGTATAAGCCATCGCCCATTGTCAGAACAACTGCACTTCCAGCTGCACCCGTGGTGCGGTGTAGGGAACCATCAGTGTATGTGATTTGAGAGAGAGAATGCTCTGTGGACAGAGCATCAATATGGCTTAAGGCGTTGAGCTTTGCCTCAAGTCGAAGCTTGAGCTGATCTCTAATTTGCTTCTTGGGAGGAAATGGAGGGATTAAAACTGGAAAGGGTGTAACCTCCCACGGTGCAGGAAAGTGCCATTGCTTAACTTAGAAACTGTACTTGTGGTCGCACCCATTTATAATGTGACGACTTATACTGAATTTTATAACTAGCTCGTCAAGATTGTAACTTGCTTAGCTAAATGAACTGTGGGGTTTAGTCCCTGAGCCCATTATGTGCCTCTGTAATCCTTTCCACTACCGCCCACAAACAAGATTGGTATGGGGTGCATAATAAATGAACTAAACTAACTAACTTGTCTCTCTTGGTACAAATGATAAATCTGATTCATATTTTGAGTTCAGTTCCACCTTTAGTTATTTATTTGGAGCAATGTTGACCTTCAATAAAGAAATTCTGGAGGGCTTCTGTGCAAGGATGACAAGCAACGACTACACATAAGGGACATAACTGACCGACCCCTCACAGTGTTCAAGAGAGAACTATCAACATCAGAGGCCCGAGACTGTTCAACACGCTTCCACTACACATAAGGGACATAACTGACCGACCCCTCACAGTGTTCAAGAGAGAACTATCAACATCAGAGGCCCGAGACTGTTCAACACGCTTCCACTACACATAAGGGACATAACTGGCCGACCCCTCACAGTGTTCAAGAGAGAACTATCAACATCAGAGGCCCGAGACTGTTCAACACGCTTCCACTACACATAAGGGACATAACTGACCGACCCCTCACAGTGTTCAAGAGAGAACTATCAACATCAGAGGCCCGAGACTGTTCAACACGCTTCCACTACACATAAGGGACATAACTGACCGACCCCTCACAGTGTTCAAGAGAGAACTATCAACATCAGAGGCCCGAGACTGTTCAACACGCTTCCACTACACATAAGGGACATAACTTAACCTCTTGAACTTAACCTCTTATCCCCTGAACTTAACCTCTTAACCCCTGAACTTAACCTCTTATCCACTATCTATGACAATAATCACTTTAATGATCTAAATTGCAGATATTTTGCAGCACATGATGTAAACAATGTATTAACTCATAATCACAATATCTCTGTAATCAATTTGAACGTTAGATCCCTAGGTAAACACTTCGATGATGTTAGTGCCTTGATTGAAACTATTGGCAACAAATTCTCTTATATTATACTTACTGAAACATGGTTGAAAGAGGATACTACTCAACTCTTTAACATGCCTAACTACTCAGCAATTCACAACTGTCGTCAACTTCAGAGAGGTGGTGGCACTGCTCTTTACTACCACCAAGAACTAACATGCTTAAAAGAAATTAGAACTAGAGACTGCTATGGGGAGTATATCTTCGCCAGCTTCAGAGTCAAGGGTGCCGAGTCTGTCCTGTCTGTGGGTGCAGTCTATAGAATTCCCAACACTGATGTGTCTGTATTCAACTCAAACCTTAGAAATCTAATACTTGATAACAGACTGAACAAAAACCACCTAATTATCGCAGGGGACTTTAATATTGACCTCTGCGAGCCAGAACACCCTACTGCTGTTAGCTTCCTCAACTGTATGAATTCCTGCCTCCTCATACCCTTAATCACTAGACCTACTAGAATCACTGATAGCACTGCCACGACTCTAGATCACATCTGGACCAACATAACCTCTCCGCTTACTTCAGGTATAATCACCGATAGCACTACAGACCACTACCCCACATTTCTCTTAACTAACATTAGCAAACCACCTCTAGAAACAAGGGAGTTAAGCTTTAGGCTGCACAATGAAACTGCTATAAACAATTTTATAACTGCTGCTGATAATGTCAACTGGGAGTCCGAATTAGGTAACATAGGGGACATCAACCTAGCAGTGCAATCTTTTCTACAAACAACTCTTAGCCTTTATAACACCCACTGTCCTAGGCTTACAAAACAAGTCACAAGCAAAAGGCTTAACAATCCTTGGCTTACAAAGGGAATACTGAAATCCATTAACAAAAAACACGACCTTGAGAAGAAGTATAGGTTAGGAATTGTCTCCAAAGAATTCTCAAAGAATTACTCATTATTGCTAACTAAGATAATTAGACGAGCCAAAACTAATTACTACGAAGATAAATTTGCTCAAATAAAGAGCAACATTAAACAAACTTGGAACACAATTTCACAAATATTGGGATCAAAGAAATCTTTAAATAACAAACCGACTCTCCTGTCTAATAACGATGGTCAGCTTTCAGCCTCTGATTCTGCTATTGAGTTCAATAGGTTCTTCTCTTCCATTGGTTCATCCCTTGCAAATGATATTCCATCTTCCAGTACTGACATTAAGGACTATCTTACAGGTAACTATACACAGTCTCTGTACCTAAAGCCTATTAACTCCACTGACGTCAACGAGATAATCCTTTCCCTTAAAACCAAGTCTGGTGCCCTTGAGGAGATACCAACTTTAATTTACAAAAAAGCCTCCAGATCTTTAGCCCCTGCTATTGCTTTGCTCTTCAACAAGTCACTTGAACTCCAAACCTTTCCAGATATTCTAAAAAAAGCGAGAGTAACGCCTGTCCACAAATGTGGTGACCCCACAGATGTTAACAACTACAGACCTATATCAATCCTGCCAAACTTGTCAAAAATTTTTGAAAAACTTATATACAAGCAGCTTTACTCATATCTAGCCATACTCAATATACTTAGCCCTTGCCAATATGGCTTCAGACCCAAAAAAAGCACTAACGATGCACTTATTAGTATGCTTAACTCGATTCATACAGCTCTTGATAAAAAGGAGCTCCCTGTTGGGTTATTTGTGGACCTGCGTAAAGCTTTTGATACTGTCAACCACCAAAACCTTCTTCTTAAATTACATCATTATGGAGTCAGAGGACACTCCCTACAATACCTCGAGTCCTACCTTACTGATAGGCTCCAATATGTTTCTGTGAATAATACAATTTCTCCCACCCTACCCATCAACATTGGTGTTCCTCAGGGCAGCATACTTGGCCCTCTCCTCTTTCTCATCTACATTAATGACCTTCCAAATGCCTCCCAACACCTCAAACCAATTCTATTTGCTGACGACACAACCTTCATTTACTCCAGTCCTGACCCTCTTGCTCTAAATGCCACAGTAAATACTGAGCTGAATAAAGTCCATCTGTGGCTAACTGCCAACAAACTCACCCTTAACATTGACAAAACCTTCTATATTCTGTTTGGCAATAAATCCTCTAGTCTTATAAATCTCAAAATAAACAATACCCAAATTTGTAACAAATTAGATGGCAAATTCCTTGGCATTCTCATTGACCACAAGCTGAATTTCCAGGGTCACATTCTAAACATATCAAAAAAAGTTTCAAAAACTGTTGGCATTCTTTCTAAGATCAGATATTATGTACCACGCCCTGCTCTGGTGACTCTCTATTACTCCCTTATCTATCCTTATCTCAACTATGGTATTTGTGCTTGGGGTTCTACTACCCAAAATCACTTACGTCCTCTAATTACCCAACACAAAGCTGCTATTAGAACAATATCCAACTCTGGCCCCAGACATCACTCGGTACCCCTACTCAAATCTCTTAATATGTTAGATATTAAGTCACTGCACATTCACTCATGTGTATTATACATATATAAAACGCTAAACTATAATGCCAATCCTGATCTTAAAAGCTTCATAGAAGGTTGTAACAGAACCCATGAGCACCACACCAGAAATAAATACAGTTTTGATATTCCTAGAGTACGTCTTAATCAAACTAGAAATGCTCTGCAAATCAAGGGGCCCAGAATGTGGAATGACCTTCCCAACCATGTTAAAGACTGTACCTCTCTCAACCAGTTTAAGATAAAAACTAAACACTACCTAATAAATTCCCTGTAATCTACCTCACTCCTCTATTGTCAACCCATGTCTGTTATTTTCTTTTTTTTTTTTTCTTTTTTTTTAATAAACACTGTTTGTCAACCTATTGTATTTGTGCTGCTTTTTCAGTCATGTTCCCCCTTTTTTTTATCTTTATTTGTATTTGTTCTCAACATCTTTTATTCTTTATGCTCAATTAGTATTAAGTTCTAGATATTAATGTTTTTCTTGCCCGAAACGCATTGCGTAATAGTGGCTTTAGGCATTGTATGTACTAGCTCTATCTATATATCAATCCATTAATGTAACATCACTTGTATGTATATACCTTACCTGAATAAACATCTGAATCTGAATCTGAACTGGCCCGCCCCTCACAGTGTTCAATAGAGAACTATCAACATCAGAGGCCCGAGACTGTTCAACACGCTTCCACTACACATAAGGGACATAACTGGCCCGCCCCTCACAGTGTTCAAGAGAGAACTATCAACATCAGAGGCCCGAGACTGTTCAACACGCTTCCACTACACATAAGGGACATAACTGACCGACCCCTCACAGTGTTCAAGAGAGAACTATCAACATCAGAGGCCCGAGACTGTTCAACACGCTTCCACTACACATAAGGGACATAACTGACCGACCCCTCACAGTGTTCAAGAGAGAACTATCAACATCAGAGGCCCGAGACTGTTCAACACGCTTCCACTACACATAAGGGACATAACTGACCGACCCCTCACAGTGTTCAAGAGAGAACTATCAACATCAGAGGCCCGAGACTGTTCAACACGCTTCCACTACACATAAGGGACATAACTGGCCGACCCCTCACAGTGTTCAAGAGAGAACTATCAACATCAGAGGCCCGAGACTGTTCAACACGCTTCCACTACACATAAGGGGCATAACTGACCGACCCCTCACAGTGTTCAAGAGAGAACTATCAACATCAGAGGCCCGAGACTGTTCAACACGCTTCCACTACACATAAGGGACATAACTGACCGACCCCTCACAGTGTTCAAGAGAGAACTATCAACATCAGAGGCCCGAGACTGTTCAACACGCTTCCACTACACATAAGGGGCATAACTGGCCGACCCCTCACAGTGTTCAAGAGAGAACTATCAACATCAGAGGCCCGAGACTGTTCAACACGCTTCCACTACACATAAGGGACATAACTGGCCGACCCCTCACAGTGTTCAAGAGAGAACTATCAACATCAGAGGCCCGAGACTGTTCAACACGCTTCCACTACACATAAGGGACATAACTGGCCGACCCCTCACAGTGTTCAAGAGAGAACTATCAACATCAGAGGCCCGAGACTGTTCAACACGCTTCCACTACACATAAGGGCCATAACTGGCCGACCCCTCACAGTGTTCAAGAGAGAACTATCAACATCAGAGGCCCGAGACTGTTCAACACGCTTCCACTACACATAAGGGACATAACTGGCCGACCCCTCACAGTGTTCAAGAGAGAACTATCAACATCAGAGGCCCGAGACTGTTCAACACGCTTCCACTACACATAAGGGGCATAACTGGCCGACCCCTCACAGTGTTCAAGAGAGAACTATCAACATCAGAGGCCAGAGACTGTTCAACACGCTTCCACTACACATAAGGGACATAACTGACCGACCCCTCACAGTGTTCAAGAGAGAACTATCAACATCAGAGGCCCGAGACTGTTCAACACGCTTCCACTACACATAAGGGACATAACTGACCGACCCCTCACAGTGTTCAAGAGAGAACTATCAACATCAGAGGCCCGAGACTGTTCAACACGCTTCCACTACACATAAGGGACATAACTGGCCGACCCCTCACAGTGTTCAAGAGAGAACTATCAACATCAGAGGCCCGAGACTGTTCAACACGCTTCCACTACACATAAGGGGCATAACTGACCGACCCCTCACAGTATTCAAGAGAGAACTATCAACATCAGAGGCCCGAGACTGTTCAACACGCTTCCACTACACATAAGGGACATAACTGACCGACCCCTCACAGTGTTCAAGAGAGAACTATCAACATCAGAGGCCCGAGACTGTTCAACACGCTTCCACTACACATAAGGGACATAACTGGCCCACCCCTCACAGTGTTCAAGAGAGAACTATCAACATCAGAGGCCCGAGACTGTTCAACACGCTTCCACTGCACATAAGGGACATAACTGGCCGACCCCTCACAGTGTTCAAGAGAGAACTATCAACATCAGAGGCCCGAGACTGTTCAACACGCTTCCACTACACATAAGGGCCATAACTGGCCGACCCCTCACAGTGTTCAAGAGAGAACTATCAACATCAGAGGCCCGAGACTGTTCAACACGCTTCCACTACACATAAGGGGCATAACTGGCCGACCCCTCACAGTGTTCAAGAGAGAACTATCAACATCAGAGGCCCGAGACTGTTCAACACGCTTCCACTACACATAAGGGACATAACTGGCCGACCCCTCACAGTGTTCAAGAGAGAACTATCAACATCAGAGGCCCGAGACTGTTCAACACGCTTCCACTACACATAAGGGACATAACTGGCCGACCCCTCACAGTGTTCAAGAGAGAACTATCAACATCAGAGGCCCGAGACTGTTCAACACGCTTCCACTACACATAAGGGACATAACTGGCCGACCCCTCACAGTGTTCAAGAGAGAACTATCAACATCAGAGGCCCGAGACTGTTCAACACGCTTCCACTACACATAAGGGGCATAACTGGCCGACCCCTCACAGTGTTCAAGAGAGAACTATCAACATCAGAGGCCCGAGACTGTTCAACACGCTTCCACTACACATAAGGGGCATAACTGGCCGACCCCTCACAGTGTTCAAGAGAGAACTATCAACATCAGAGGCCCGAGACTGTTCAACACGCTTCCACTACACATAAGGGGCATAACTGGCCGACCCCTCACCGTGTTCAAGAGAGAACTGGATAAGCACCTCCAAAGGATACCTGATCAACCAGGCTGTGACTCATACGTCAGGCTGCGAGCAGCCGCGTCCAACAGCCTGGTTGATCAGTCCGGCAACCAGGAGGCCTGGTCGACGACCGGGCCGCGGGGACGCTAAGCCCCGGAAGCACCTCAAGGTAACCTCAAGGTAAGGATTAGGATGAGTTAGCCTAAGCATTTTTATACCAATTTGACAGTTTATTTCAGTAACACGATCAACAACGCTCAGAATATTAAGTTCCTTTCTCATGTTAAGTATCTTTGTGGTACACAAGAATGTAAAACATCAATGTTATGTACTCTCATAAATCCAATGTACCTTCTTGTATATAAATAAATAAATAAATAAATTCAACCACCCATCCATTGAGAAAAAACACGGAGAGAGCACCACACAACACTATCACGACATACCAGGGAAGCATCGTACCAGACAGAGGAACCCACAACTCCATCCCCCGTAACTCCTGGAGAGGGAGCCACATTGGCCGGCTCAATCACACAACTCTTCCGGAGAGTTACTACCAAAGCGGCTCCTATCGACTGCTTCTGTTTCCTCTCCACCACATTCCACCAGGCCTCATCCTGTGTTCCTCCAGGCGGGGAACCGCCATCACGAATTACAAGGACACCATCATTCATCACAGATACGCCCCCTCCATCAGGCTTATTATCCATAACGGACGTACGGAACCATAGGTTCACACTGCACAATCCTCAATGAAGGAGGGTCATCTTCCATCCTCCTCCGTGCATCTAAGAAATTCTGAAGAGAACCCCCGAGTTTCCAACGCTTCAGGCTGAGCTGCCCACCGCTGACGGGCAACATGCAATCTGCCTCTCTTCGCCCAGAACCGCGACTGGGAGAAGGTACATCCACCCTATACACCTCCGCCACCACCAAAGTCGTCCGAGCAGCAGGGCGAGTCGCGGAAACACCATCGCATACCACCCGCTGCGGGTTCCGACACAGACCAACCGGCTCAGCACTGGGGCACACATCCACTGGGGAAACGCCCACCATTGCACCCTCTACCACACCAGTCAGAGCAGTCCCTGCAGCGCACCCCTCCACGGAGCCGGCCGGCACGGGTCGGGAGGCGTCACAGCAGTACGGATGTCAACTCCACCAGTGAAGCAGCACTCGCAGAACTGATGTTTGGCATCATCCACCACTGCATCCGTCCCCCTCACAAAGGGCACCATCCAGAACCGAAAGATCCTCCTTGCTCTTTCAAAAGAGGAAAATCAGCTTCAGTAAACACGTTTACCCGATCATACATCCAAATGGTGCAGGCAACAGTCATATATCTAACATGGCCACACTTAAAACATGTCCGAGTTTGTCCACAGTTGAAGAAACCGACAGTAAAGCCATCAATCGTCAGAGAAGATGGCACGTTCCCACGAAGAACCATCTTAGCCGTCCTGTAGCCACGGTTGAGTCCCTTAACGTCGCCGGACGTGTGCCTACACACACACACACAAATAATTTCCACTCGCCCATACCTGGCAAGAGCCCGACGGAGAAGTCCTCAGATATCTCTACTGGTGAAGATTAAGCCACCCAAGAGGTGGCTTAATCTACCTCTTAATGAATGTCTGAATTAAGATGTCTTAATTCAGACATCTCAAACGGCGCGTTCTTAATAGACACTTACGTGTACTCCACAGTCAAATTCGTTACAGTTACTGCAGAGCGTCGAGCGTTGTTCAGCAGCACCTCCCGATCCTCATATTGGTCGATAAACTTCTGGAACAAGCCACTCTCGGCGAACTTCACAATCACTCTGTGATCATGAACGACATGAAGACCAGCAAGATCCTCCACTTTCACGTTCATAACATCAAACAGGGCGTTGCTGACTACACCAATATCATTAGAAACAGAGCAATGCAAAAGATGTACAGTGACCACAACACAGCAGTTGCAACATCAGGATCTGCGGATTGGTACAAGAATTTAACCAACTACGAACCACTTAGTTTGATGAAAGGGAGCAGTAGAACAACAGAAGTACATTTACATCGCATCAGGCCTGGATACCCATGTGCATGGGAAATAGGCTTACAGGTTCCGGAAGATGAGAGGAAATGTCAGCACTGTGGAGAAATGCCCGACAGACCACTGGAACATTATCTAACACAGTGCACAGTTACAAACCCATTAAGATATCAACTTAGATTCAATAGAGCAGAAGAAGTTGTTAAACACATATGGCAAAATCTTACTGAAGCGACCATACGAGTCATAAATACTCATACTCCGCCCAAGTAAAACAGAAACAAGCAACACTTAGTGGGCCAGCCAGAGGCTTAGGGCCCGCGCAGGAATATCCCTGCAAAAAAAAAAAACACAATATCCACCCGACAAGTGAATGTCAGTCCAGCCGACTCCTTCCTCCGCAGCGGTGGCACGTAAGTCTCCATACTGAGACTGAAAACAGTCACCCCGTCAGTGGCAAACTGCCACACTGCAGGGCAACCAGCAACCATCTAGTGTAAACACCAGCCACGAGCAGAGACCTCAGGAAGGTCCGACTCCACTCTTGTTGCCACCGCACCTAACAACACTGCAAACAAGACATGGCGGCAGATCTTACTGAAACTTTCAAAATACTGAACAATTTGAAGGATGTTGATCTGGACAATTTCTTCAAAAGGTCAGCTGTAACACAAACAAGGAGCAACGGTTTCAAGCTCAACAAGCCACAATGTAGGACTGAGAACAGGAGATGCTTGGAACCGCCTACCCGCCGAAGTTGTAAATGTCAAAAAACTGTTGGGTTTTAAAATACAACTGGATAGGATCATCATGGTCAATGGGGGGATCTTTAACAAGCCACCGGCTTCCTGTCCTCGTCGAGGCCACTAGTATTAGTGGCCCTCAGGTAAATTCAGGGAAAACCCATGGAACTGCCTACCCGCCGAAGCCATATATGCCAAAACTCTCCTGAGCTTTAAAATCCACTTTGAAACAATCACCAAGACAAAAAAGGGGAACCTTTGACAAGCCATCAGCTTCTTGTCATCATCGATGCCACTAAAGTGCTAGTGGCCCTCAGGTAAATTCAGATAAATTCAGCTTGTACGTCTGGCAGATCTGCAAATTGTACAATCACTACGTGTTTTTTTCACAAATTACGTCATGATATAATGTATACAAAAGGCGCTGCTTTCCCAGGACATATATTATCGTAACATAGCTTCTTATAGTCTGTAATGAAATCTCACATCTTTCCATAGGCCTATAATCAAATAGCCTCCCTCGCCACGGGCCGATATCGTACGTCTCCTTAGGTGGGACTTAAATGTCAACCTTACATTTTTAACCAAATTCTTATACGCGTAATATTGAAAGTGTCGTGTGTGTGTGTGGCTGGGGTTAGAGGAGGCGTGGTTGTGAGGGTGGTGGAAACACTAGAGACAAGAGAGAGAGAGAGTGGGCGGCCATGGTTGGGTTCATAGTTGGCGGGCGTGAGGGTGGTGGCAGCGGCCGCCGGCAGATGTCACCCACCGCCGCCGCCGCCACCATGGCCTCCACGCTCCACCAGATATTAAACAAACTCCTCGTGCCCGACAATGCTGTTATCCAGGAGGTGAGTGGGGTAGTGGAGGCGAGGAGGGCGAGGCGGGGCGAGGTGGGCGAGGGGTGACAGGGTGTTGGTGCGGGTGTGGAGGGGCAGGAGAGGCGCGGCCCGCCGGGGGGGAGGCGGTCAGGGGGCCAAGTTTCACGTGGAGCGACGATGGGGTTTTCTTGCAGAGGGTCAGGGTGCCACGCCCCGGCCCCTACCGTGTGGTGACGGGTGTTACGGTGTGCAGGAGCACCGTCGCCTGGTGACGGGGGGTGGGGCGAGGGGTGACAGTGAGGGTGGTGGGCCGCCGGAGCCTCGACCCACCCTAACAATGAACACCGTCTGGTCTACTCTCACACTCTCTCTCTCCCACACACTCTCTACACCTCCCACTCTCACACACATTTAGGCACAGTGCGCTAATTGTCACCATTACTAGGCCTAGAGTGTGGCCAGCTGGTCACACAAGACATTCCCTTAGGGGGTCACACCACTTTGTTCTTGTATGTCAAATTTACCATGTTCCTTGAACACATTAATAGCAGTAAAAAAAAATAATTGTATTGTTAACCTAATTTAAGTGTTTTGTCCCTAGACAAGTTTTTGAATTAAGTTCTATTTATTATCTTTTAACAAAGATAATAAACGCACAACTAAATTTAACAAAATGTTTATTAATGTAACAATAATATTTAACGTATAGCGAGGATTATTGTTACTGCCATAAATTGACTGCTAATGGACAGTTGTTAGATTGACAGATTGATTGTTAGCGGACAGTAAGTCCTACGAACGTGGGGGGTGGGAATTAATCCCAATCCACGAATCTGAACGTTTAGTTTAGTTCATTTATTATGCACCCCATACCCATCTTGTGGGCGGTAGTGGAAAGGGTTACAGAGGCACAATGGGCTCAGGGACTGAACCCCACAATTCATTTAGCTAAGCAAGTTACGATCTTGATGAGCTAGTTACAACATTCAATATAAGTCGTCACATCAACAATGGGTTCGAGATCGACCACAAGTACAATTTCTAAATTAAGCAACTGACATATGTGGAGAGCTAGTGTCACAATTGATATGTTTGTCCTGCACACCGCCCCCATCCAGTGGGCAGCGGTGGATAGGTTACAATCACTCGGTTACTACCTACAGTTTGCAAACTAGGGATATTTGGCTAAAATTTTTGGTAGCAGATCATTTTGAATGAAATATTTACACATCGCTGGAACATTGGTTATAGAATTGTTTCAAAATTCACGTATCTTTTCGCCCTACATCACATAGTGACGGAGGGTGTGCGAATAATTTTGTTGACACAGTTTACATTTGGTCAGGTCTACATCAGCAGATAATGAGAATTCTCAGAGATACTTGTAACCGAGTCTAAGCCGAGCAATAGTAACATCTAGAAACCTGAACGTAAAGTGTTTTACATCCTTTGAGTCCATCGTGGACCATTATACGGTCACGGGATGGAAAACACATTGCCTATTAGTGGCTTCGTGTTGGGGCTTCGTGTTGGTGGCTTCGTATTAGTGGCCTCATTAGTATGTGTAACTCTTGTCCCTATAAATGCACATCACTTGTATGTTCTTTGTACACACATTCTTGTGAATAAACATTGAATTGAATTGAAAAAGTTTTTGAGTCAATTTATAAGAGAAGAGCCTGAGATGATAGTATAGGATTAGGGCCGAGTATAGGAAAGTATTGAAGTACAGTATTGTATAGGAATGTATTGAAGTACAGTATTGTATAGGAAAGTATTGAAGTACAGTATTGTATAGGAAAGTATTGAAGTACAGTATTGTATAGGAAAGTATTGAAGTACAGTATTGTATAGGAAAGTATTGAAGTACAGTATTGTATAGGAAAGTATTGAAGTACAGTATTGTATAGGAAAGTATTGAAGTACAGTATTGTATAGGAAAGTATTGAAGTACAGTATTGTATAGGAAAGTATTGAAGTATGTGAATGTACAGGATGGGAATAAAGTAGAAATATAAGAATAAGGTAGAGGTAAATGGGGAAAAAATGTGGAAGTAAAGGGATACCAGTGAGGTTGAAAAATAGGAATGAAGAAAACTGGAGGATTGCAAATGGCAGAGAATGAAGCGAAAGAGAGATAGCAACATAAGAGAAAGGAGAGAGTGTAGAGGGGCTAAAGGTAAGAGAGATCACATATGTTAAGAAGGTGAGAGCATTTAAATATGTACTGAGAGAGGCACCTTGAGTCAACACCAAGTACTAGCCTAGTTGTGCTTGCGGGGGTTGAGCTTTGGCTCTTTGATCCCTAGACAAGTGCAGTCCCCGTGGCGTAGTGGTAAGACACTCGCCTGGCGTTTCGCGAGCGCTTTGTCCTGGGTTCGTATCCTGGCCCGGGAGAATTTACTGGCATCAATCCCTAACTATAGTCTCTGTTTACCCAACAGTAAAATGAGTACATGGTTAAACGATTTGGTGGGGTCGTACTCTGGGGAACATAGGATTAAGGACTTGCCCGAAATGCTGTGTGTGCTAGTGGCTGTACAAGAATGTAAAAACTCTAGTATATATTTAAAAAAAAAATTACATGTATAAAACCTTGTTCCTATATGCAACTCCTGATCTGAAATTCTTCCTTGACAGAAGTAATAGAACCCATAATCACCACCAGAAATAAATCTCCTGAATATTCCCAGTCAAACTAAATCTGTGAAAACACTATGCAAATGAAGAGACCTAGTCTATGTAACTCATTCCCTAATGCATTAAAAATGTCGAACCTACACCGTATTCAGAAGTAAAACAGTACCTAATTTCATCCTCGGTTTCCTACCTAGTGCTTCAAACCTTTCGCTTTGATGTCCATAGGGAATGGAAAGGATGGGGGAGGTAGGGGGATGGGGAGATGAAATTCAAATCCGTTTTCTTTCTTGTGCTACCCACTTTCCCAGTAAATGTGCCAAAGACATGCAACTTCACCATTGTAACACTGTTATCAACTTATATTTATGTTGAATGCAAATTTTGCTATAATGTGTATTAATAGTCCTCAAATTATGCTACAATGTACTTGATAATTCTCAAATTTTACTACAATGTACCTATCAATGTTCTTCAAATTTTGCTACAAGTACCTACTTAAAATTATCTATTAGATCAAGGACCTGCCCGAAACGCTATGTGAGTTAGTGGCTTTTCAAGAATGTAAAAATTAATATTACATACACATGTACATAGTGTACATTTGAGAGGGTCCCGGTAGTACAGTCGGGTTCGTTCTCGATGCACAATCGAGAATTCTGGGTTCGTATCCCTGATGGGACTGAAATGGTTGGGCACATTTTCTTTCACCTAATGCCTTTATTCACATAGCAGTGAGTAGGTACTCAGGACATAGTCAGCTTGTTGTGGAGTTGCATCCTGGACAGGGTCAGTAATTCGGCCTGGGTGGAGGGGGGGGGCCCTCGATAAAAGCCAAAACGTGTAGGAATATACTCTGGCTTCATGAATAACACTATGACACTATGAATATTTATTATTATACCATTCAAGATGATGGAAGTGATATACAGTATCATCAACTTGAATACAATATGGAAGAAAATGCAGAATAGAACCAGTATTGGGTTTCATAGTCACAATCAGAGAACACTGTATAAACATCAGAGGTCCACGGTTGTTCAACATCCTCCCAGCGAGCATAAGAAATATTGCCGGAACAACAGTGGACATCTTCAAGAGAAAACGTGATAGTTTTCTTCAATGAGTGCCGGACCAACCGGGTTGTGGTGGGTATATGGGCCTGCGGGCTGCTCCAAGCAACAGCCTGGTGGACCAGACTCACAAGTCAAGCCTGGCCTCGGGCCGGGCTTGGGGAGAACAACAACTTTCAGAACCCCATCAAGCAAGTACCATTCAAGGGGATGGAGGTGATATACATACCATCAACTTGAATACCATTCAAGGTGATGAAGATACATACCATCAACTTGAATACCATTCAAGGTGATGAAGAAGATCGTGAGGAAAAGGCTCGTAGAACATCTGGAGAGGAGCGGCTTTATTACACACTATTAGCACGAGTTCAGGGATGATAAATCGTGCCTCACAGGTTTAGTAGAATTCTATGATCAGGCGACAAAAATTAGACAAGAAAGAGAAGGGTGGGCGGACTGCATTTTCTTATTGTCAGAAAGCCTTTGACATTGTACCCTGTAAGAGCTGTTAGAAAAGTTGGAGAAACAGGCAGGAATGCTTCAGTGGATAATGGAGTATCTAAGCAACAGGAAACAAGAGTAACTGTGAGAGGGGGGGAGACATCTGAGTTGCGAGATGTCAATAGTGGAGTCCCACAGGGCTCTGTACTAGGACCCATCCTGTTTCTGATGTATACTGTATAAACAATCTTCCAGAAGGTATAGACTCGTTCCTCTTGCGTGCAACCCAATCCCCAATATATATACCTAAGCCTTACAATTTTACCATTAAACATTGCTGTCATGTTATGTGTGCTCTGTGTGCTTTAATGTGCCTACTGATCTTTGTCATATTATCAATCAAGCTTATCAATGCTTTCAATCAAAGCTTTCAATGTGCTTTAATATACCTACTAATCTCTAAAATTTTCTTACAATGATAGTACCTGTTAACATTTAAAAAATTTTGCTAGAAATTACCTACTGTACTTGATATTATGTTAGATTAAGGACCTGCCCGAAACGCTGTGCGTACTAGTAGCATTACAAGAATGTAAACACATCATGCTTTGTACTCTAATAAACCCAATGTAACTTCTTATATTTAAATATATAAATAAATAAATATTTGATGATGCAAAAATTATGAGAAGAATCAAGACAGATGAAGTTAGACTACAGGAAGACCTGGACAAACTGTAGGGAAGGTCTAGAAATTGGCTACTAAAGTTTAACTAAGGAAAGTGTAAAGTAATAAAATTGGGTGAAGGGAGCATGATGCCAAACATAAGGTACCATCTGGGAGGTGAAATCCTACAAGAGTTAAATAGAAAGATCTGGGGGTTGATATCACACCAAACCTGTCCCTAGAAGACCACAGCTAAAGGATATCATCAGCAACATATTCTAGATTGGCCAACATAAGAACTGCCTTTAGAAACTTATGAGGAATCGTTTTGAACCTTGTATACACTTATGTCAGACCAATCCCGAAGCCTTGAGTCCATACCTAGTTAAACACAAGACAGAGAGAAGATTTAGAGATATTAGCTTGTGGTTACCTTGCGATGATTCTGGGGTGTTACCAGACTAGTCCAGAGCTGAGAGAGATGAGCTCAGGAAAACACAAGATGACCCAGGAAAACACAAGAATAAGGGGAGACATGATCACCACCTACAAAAATCTTAAAGGAATTGACATAGTGGACAAAGACAAACTTTAGCATGGGTGGAACATGAACGAGGGCACACAGGTGGAAACAGAGTACTCAAATGAGCCACAGACACATTAGAAAGAATGCATTAGGCAGTGATGTGGTGGAGGCAAACACACTACACAGTTTCAAATGTAGATATGATAGAGCCCAATAGGCTCTGAAATCTGTACACCGTTGATTGACAGTTGAGAAGCAGGACCAAAGAGCCAAAGCTCAACCCCTGCAAGCACAACTAGGTGAGTACTAATCCTGCATACTCCAGGCCACTCCTGGAATATGTAGCTCCAGCATGTAGTCCGTATCTTGTCAACCACAAGACTTGGAGAAAGTTAAGAGGTATGCCACCAGACTAGTACCCGAGCTGATGGGTATGAGCTACAAGGAGATTATGGGAACTAAACCTCACATCGCTGGGCAACAGAAGCATTAGGGCAGACATGATCACTACATACGAGATTCTCAAGAGGAATTGATTGGGTAGATAAAGACAATTTATTTAATACAGGGAGGCACACACAAGTGATCTCCCTCACTCGCCTCTCACCACCACCACCCTCCACCATCACTTGACCACGTACCGAGTTTGGGGAGTAGAACTCCTCCCATAACCCACTGCAGGTATACCTTGTATATTCCAACACCAAAATCATCCCCACAAACCAGCACCACCCCCCACAAACCAGCACCACCCCCCACAAACCAGCACCACCCCCACAAACCAGCACCACCCCCCCACAAACCAGCACCACCCCCCACAAACCAGCACCACCCCCCCCACAAACCAGCACCACCCCCCCCCACAAACCAGCACCACCTCCCCCACAAACCAGCACCACCTCCCCCACAAACCAGCGCCACCCCCCACCCCCACAAACCAGCACCACCCGCCCCACAAACCAGCACCACCCCCCACAAACCAGCACCACCCCCCACAAACCAGCACCACCCGCCCCACAAACCAGCACCACCTCCCACAAACCAGCACCACCCCCCACAAACCAGCACCACCCCCCCACAAACCAGCACCACCCCCCCACAAACCAGCACCACCCCCCACAAACCAGCACCACCACCCACAAACCAGCACCACCCCCCACAAACCAGCACCACCCCCCCACAAACCAGCACCCCCCCCCACAAACCAGCACCACCCCCCCACAAACCAGCACCCCCCCCCACAAACCAGCACCACCCCCCACAAACCAGCACCACCCCCCACAAACCAGCACCACCCCCCACAAACCAGCACCACCCCCCACAAACCAGCACCACCCCCCACAAACCAGCACCACCCCCCACAAACCAGCACCACCCCCCACAAACCAGCACCACCCCCCACAAACCAGCACCACCACCCCATAAACCAGCACCACCACCCCATAAACCAGCACCACCAACCCCCCCACAAACCAGCACCAACCCCCCCACAAACCAGCACCACCACCCCCCACAAACCAGCACCACCACCCCCCACAAACCAGCACCACCACCCCCCACAAACCAGCACCACCACCCCCCACAAACCAGCACCACCACCCCCCACAAACCAGCACCACCACCCCCCACAAACCAGCACCACCACCCCCCACAAACCAGCACCACCACCCCCCACAAACCAGCACCACCACCCCCCACAAACCAGCACCACCACCCCCCACAAACCAGCACCACCACCCCCCACAAACCAGCACCACCACCCCCCACAAACCAGCACCACCACCCCCCACAAACCAGCACCACCACCCCCCACAAACCAGCACCACCACCCCCCACAAACCAGCACCACCACCCCCCACAAACCAGCACCACCACCCCCCACAAACCAGCACCACCACCCCCCCACAAACCAGCACCACCACCCCCCCACAAACCAGCACCACCACCCCCCACAAACCAGCACCACCACCCCCCACAAACCAGCACCACCACCCCCCACAAACCAGCACCACCACCCCCACAAACCAGCACCCCCCCCCCCCCCCACAAACTAGCACCACCCCCCCCCACAAACCAGCACCACCCCCCCCCACAAACCAGCACCACCCCCCCACAAACCAGAACCACCCCCCCCACAAACCAGCACCACCCCCCCACAAACCAGCACCACCCCCCCACAAACCAGCACCACCCCCCCACAAACCAGCACCACCCCCCACAAACCAGCACCACCCCCCACAAACCAGCACCACCCCCCACAAACCAGCACCACCCCCTACAAACCAGCACCACCCCCCACAAACCAGCACCACCCCCCACAAACCAGCACCACCCCCCTCAAACCAGCACCACCCCCCTCAAACCAGCACCACCCCCCCCACACACCAGCACCACCCCCCCACACACCAGCACCACCCCCCCACACACCAGCACCACCCCCCCACACACACCAGCACCCCCCCCCCCACACACCAGCACCACCCCCCCCCCCACACACACCAGCACCCCCCCCCACACATGGTTATGGTTTTTGATCTGGAAGATCCTGTGTATCGAATTTACTCAGTTTCTATGATCGAGCCACAGAGATATTACAGGAAAGAGATGGTTGGGTTGACTGCATCTATCTGGACCTAAAAAAGGCTTTCGACAGAGTTCCACATAAGAGGTTGTTCTGGAAACTGGAAAATATTGGAGGGGTGACAGGTAAGCTTCTAACATGGATGATAAATTTTCTGACATAGAAAAATGAGGGCAGTAATCAGAGGCAATGTATCGGAATGGAGAAATGTCACAAGTGGAGTACCACAGGGTTCAGTTCTTGCACCAGTGATGTTTATTGTCTACATAAATGATCTACCAGTTGGTATAGAGAATTATATGAACATGTTTGCTGATGATGCTAAGATAATAGGAAGGATAAGAAATTTAGATGACTGTCATGCCCTTCAAGAAGACCTGGACAAAATAAGTATATGGAGCACCACTTGGCAAATGGAATTTAATGTTAATAAATGTCATGTTATGGACTGTGGAATAGGAGAACATAGACCCCACACAACCTATATATTATGTGAGAAATCTTTAAAGAATTCTGATAAAGAAAGAGATCTAGGAGTGGTTCTAGATAGAAAACTATCACCTGAGGACCACATAAAGAATATTGTGCAAGGAGCCTATGCAATGCTTTCTAACTTCAGAATTGCATTTAAATACATGGATGGCGAGATACTAAAGAAATTGTTCATGACTTTTGTTAGGCCAAAGCTAGAATATGCAGCTGTTGTGTGGTGCCCATATCTTAAGAAGCACATCAACAAACTGGAAAAGGTGCAAAGACATGCTACTAAGTGGCTCCCAGAACTGAAGGGTAAGAGCTACGAGGAGAGGTTAGAAGCATTAACCATGCCAAAACTAGAAGACAGAAGAAAAAGAGGTGATATGATCACTGCGTACAAAATAGTAACAGGAATTGATAAAATCGACAGGGAAGATTTCCTGAGACCTGGCACTTCAAGAACAAGAGGTCATAGATTTAAACTAGCTAAACACAGATGCCGAAGAAATATAAGAAAATTCACCTTCGCAATAGTGGTAAACGGTTGGAACAAGTTAAGTGAGAAGGTGGTAGAGGCCAAGACCGTCAGTAGTTTCAAAGCGTTATATGACAAAGAGTGCTGGGAAGACGGGACACCATGAGCGTAGCTCTCATCCTGTAACTACACTTAGTAATTACACTTAGGTAATTACACACCAGCACCACCACCCCCCCACACATCGGAGTAAGTTGATCGGAGTAAGTCCCTGATAATTTTTGGCTGCAAAGAAAAGGCGATAACATCTAGGTCAGAAAGAGCTGTAGAAGAAGCTAAAGTAGTAGATAAAATTGTTGGCCTCGTGGAAGGTCTTACAACCATAGAGAATGTGTGCGACTACAGGAGAATAGGCAGGTACGTAAAAGGGAAAGATCGACCTTTGAGGATCACCCTAAACGGTGCCAAACAGATGGAAGAAGTACTAAGGAATGTTAGAAAATTGCAAAGTGATGAGGATGGGAAAGGGTGGTCGTTAAGACGAGATCTTTCAAAAGAAGATAGAGAGAAGCTGAAACTGAACCTCGCCGAGGCAAAACATTTAAATGAGAGCAGGAATGAAGAAGAAATAAATTCTTTTTTCTACAAAGTGATAGGGGTAGGCAAACCAGTAAAGTGGTACATAAAGGCAAACCAACAAAATCAATAGAGAGAGGGGGAACAAGTTCCTGAAGATTGCATAGACCAACATAGATGGAGTGAGATCGAAGATACTGGAGTTAAGTGATGTAATACAGCTGCAGACACCAGACATTGTTGCACTCACGGAGACAAAACTTGAAGATGTAATTTTAAATGAGGTCATATTCCCAAGGGGCTACTCAATTTGGAGACGGGACAGAAAAATTAGGAAAGGCGGTGGCGTTGCTGTGCTGGTGAAAGAACACCTAAAGGTGAAGGAAATAATGACTGCCAATCCACAAGAAGTTGACATAATAGCACTAGAGATCTGCCATGAGGATGATAAACTAATGATAATAAATGCATATAGTCCACCGCCAAGCAGCACATGGTCAAAGGAGGAGCTAGATAGTAAACGTGAAGGTCTTAGGGAGCCGGTCGGCCGAGCGGACAGCACGCTCGACTTGTGATCCTGTGGTCCTGGGTTCGATCCCAGGCGCCGGCGAGAAACATTGGGCAGTTTCTTTCACCCTATGCCCCTGTTACCTAGCAGTAAAATAGGTACCTGGGTGTTAGTCAGCTGTCACGGGCTGCTTCCTGTGGGTGGAGGCCTGGTCGAGGACCGGGCCGCGGGGACACTAAAAAGCCCCGAAAACATCTCAAGATAACCTCAAGATAACCTTATAACAATAATGCGAGAGATTATAGCGAGAGCGGATAACGATAGATCACGACTGTTGATAGTCGGTGACTTCAACTTGAAATCCATAGACTGGGAAGCATATGAAGCTAAAACAGAAGATTTTTGGACCTGTAAATTTGTAGACCTCATCCTGGAAATATTCTTGTATCAACATGTTAAACAAGCTACGAGGATGAGGGAAGGGGACGTTCCCTCCATGCTAGATTTGATATTTATCAGGAAGGAGGAAGAGATATTTGTCATTCAGTACCTTCCTCCCTTGGGTAAAAGTGACCATGTCTTTTTGGGAATAAAGTATGCAATGCGTTATAAGCTGGAAGAAAATAAGGAGGTTGAAGCAGTTGAAAAACCAGACTTCAGGAGAGGACATTATGGTGACCTTAGAAATTTTTTTAGTGAGTATAATTGGACAGACTTGATGCTAGGCAAGGAAGTGAATGAGATGTATGTCAAGTTTTGTGAAATATATGATAAAGGCACAAAAAAATTTATACCAAAATAGACATGCAGAACTAGGAAACAGGATTGGTTCAATAGAAATTGCGAGAGGGCTAGAGACCAAAAGACACAAAAATGGAATCAATACAGGAAGAGGCCGAACCCCCAAACATACCAGCGATACAAAGATGCAAGAAACAACTACACGGCAGTGAGGAGAGAGGCAGAAAGAAATTTTGAAAAAGGGATTGCAGACAAATGTAAAACAGAACCAGGTCTATTCTATAAATTCATAAACATCAAATTGCAGGTAAAGGATAATATTCAGAGGTTGAAAATGGGAAATAGATTCATGGAAGATGAAAAGGAAATGTGTGAAACACTAAACGAAAAGTTCCAAAGTGTGTTTGTACAAAATGAAATCTTTAGGGAACCAGATACAATAAGAATTCCAGAGAACAACATAGAGCACATAGAGGTGACTAGAGACGAAGTGGAAGAAAATGCTCAAGGAGCTCGGTAAGAACAAAGCAGCTGGCCCAGATGGCGTTTCACCATGGGTTCTGAGAGAATGTGCATCTGAGCTCAGCATTCCACTTCACCTGATCTTTCAGGCATCCCTGTGTACAGGAATCGTAGCAGACGTGTGGAAACAGGCTAACATAGTTCCAATCTACAAAAGTGGCAGCAGGGAAGACCCCCTCAATTATAGACCTGTATCATTGACAAGTGTAATAGTGAAAGTATTGGAAAAACTAATCAAAACTAAATGGGTAGAACACCTAGAGAGAAATGATATAATATCAGAGAGACAGTATGGTTTTCGATCTGGAAGATCCTGTGTATCGAATTTACTCAGTTTCTATGATCGAGCCACAGAGATATTACAGGAAAGAGATGGTTGGGTTGACTGCATCTATCTGGACCTAAAAAAGGCTATCGACAGAGTTCCACATAAGAGGTTGTTCTGGAAACTGGAAAATATTGGAGGGGTGACAGGTAAGCTTCTATCATGGATGAAAAATTTTCTGACTGATAAAAAAATGAGGGCAGTAATCAGAGGCAATGTATCGGAATGGAGAAATGTCACAAGTGGAGTACCACAGGGTTCAGTTCTTGCACCAGTGATGTTTATTGTCTACATAAATGATCTACCAGTTGGTATAGAGAATTATATGAACATGTTTGCTGATGATGCTAAGATAATAGGAAGGATAAGAAATTTAGATGATTGTCATGCCCTTCAAGAAGACCTGGACAAAATAAGTAGATGGAGCACCACTTGGCAAATGGAATTAATGTTAATAAATGTCATGTTATGGAATGTGGAATAGGAGAACATAGACCCCACACAACCTATATATTATGTGAGAAATCTTTAAAGAATTCTGATTAAGAAAGAGATCTAGGGGTGGTTCTAGATAGAAAACTATCACCTGAGGACCACATAAAGAATATTGTGCAAGGAGCCTATGCTATGCTTTCTAAGTTCAGAATTGCATTTAAATACATGGATGGCGATATACTAAAGAAATTGTTCATGACTTTTGTTATTCCAAAGCTAGAATATGCAGCTGTTGTGTGGTGCCCATATCTTAAGAAGCACATCAACAAACTGGAAAAGGTGCAAAGACATGCTACTAAGTGGCTCCCAGAACTGAAGGGTAAGAGCTACGAGGAGAGGTTAGAAGCATTAAACATGCCAAAACTAGAAGACAGAAGAAAAAGAGGTGATATGATCACTACATACAAAATAGTAACAGGAATTGATAAAATCTACAGGTAAGATTTCCTTAGACCTGGCACTTCAAGAACAAGAGGTCATAGATTTAAACTAGCTAAACACAGATGCCGAAGAAATATAAGAAAATTCACCTTCGCAAATAGAGTGGTAGACGGTTGGAACAAGTTAAGTGAGAAGGTGGTGGAGGCCAAGACCGTCAGTAGTTTCAAAGCGTTATATGACAGAGTGCTGGGAAGACGGGACACCACGAGCGTAGCTCTCATCCTGTAACTACACTTAGGTAATTACACTTAGGTAATTACACACCAGCACCACCACCCCCCCACAAACCAGCACCATCCTCCCCCCCACAAACCAGCACCATCCTCCCCCCTACAAACCAGCACCATCCTCCCCCCCACAAACCAGCACCATCCTCCCCCCCACAAACCAGCACCATCCTCCCCCCTACAAACCAGCACCATCCTCCCCCCTACAAACCAGCACCCCCCCCCCACAAACCAGCACCACCCCACTCAAATCAATACCCCCCCCCTCCCAAAACACCACCCTTCTAACACTACCACTCCGTTACCTGGTTGATGGGGTTCTGGGAGTTGTTCTTCTCCCCAAGCCCGTCCTGAGGCCAGGCTCAACTTGTGAGAGTTTGGTTCACCAGGCTGTTGCTTGGAGTGGCCCGCAGGCCCACATACCCACCACAGCCCGGTTGGTCCAGAACGGAACGTCTTTTAGAAAACAGTCTAGTTTTCTCCTGAAGATGTTCACGGTTGTTCCGGCAATATTTCTGATGCTCGCTGGGAGGACGTTGAACAGCCGGCGACCTCATGATGATTATACAGTACAGTGTTCTCTGATTGTGCCTATGGCACCTCTGCTGTACCTCAAGGTACAGTCCTTGCACCGCTACTGTTCCTTATTCTCGTATCTGATATAGACAAAAATACACGTCACAGCTTCGTGTCGTCCTTTGCAGATTACACAAAAATCAGCATGAAAATTACCTCTGCTGAAGACATTGAAAAACTACAAGCAGATGTTAACAAAGTTTTCGATTGAGCAGCAGAAAATTACATGTTTAACAGTGATAAATTTCAGGTACTCGGGTACGGCAAAATTGAGGATCTGAAACATAATACAGGGTACAAAACACAATCGAATCTTCCCATAGTAGAAAAACAGTATGTCAAGGATTTGGGAATAATGATGTCTGACGATCTAACATTTAGGGAACATAACCAAGCAAATATCGCGTCAGTCAGAAAAATGACCGGATGGATTACGAGAACTTTCAAATCGAGGGATCCCATCACAATGGTTGTACTCTTCAAGTCACTTGTGTTGTCCTGTCTCGAGTACTGCTCAGTACTCAATTCCCCCTTCAGAGCAGGAGAGATTGCTGAAATAGAGGGAATACAGAGAACATATACGGCACGCATAGACGAGATAAAACACCTAAGTTATTGGGAGTGTCTCAAAGCTCTCCAAATGTACTCTCTAGAAAGGAGACGAGAGAGAGATACCAAATAATATACACATGGAAAATACTGGAGGGCCAGGTCCCAAATCTACACAGTAAAATAACAACATACTGGAGTGAACGATATGGAAGAAAATGCAAGATAGAACCAATGAAGAGCAGAGGTGCCATAGGCACAATCAGAGAGCACTGCATGAACATCAGAGGTCCGCGGTTGTTCAACGTCCTCACAGTATGTAATAGTCAACAAAACAGTCAGAGACGGCTGCGGGATATTGATTCTTGCAATCATCAACTGATATCATGCCATTTTTGTCAGCAATTTTTTTTTTTATCTGCCTGACTTTCAAGATGAAGTGGAAGACTGGAGAATTCTCAATCCACCCCTGACTGACCATTAGAAGGTGCAGTCCTCTACTTGAAGAAATCATCATCAAAGCTATACTGTACTTGATATTAAATAAATGTCACTAAAATCAATATTGAGCCTTTCATCTACACAGTGCATTGTTTACATTTCAGGGAACGAAGGAACTGGGAGAGGCGCTCAAGACCCCAGGTGTGGTTGGAGAGTTGTGCAAGGTGATGGGGACATCTTCGGATCCCCAGGTAAGACAGTATGCAGCAGTCATCCTTCGTAAGAGACTTGGAAAGGCTCGTCATTGGACCAAACTGGAAGTTGATGTTAAAAATGGGTAAGTTTCCCAAGGAAAATACTGTAGTGTTGTTTTCTAGTTTTCATTATACAGTATTTGTTTTTCTTAATACTTGATTATTTATAATTTTATTGAGAGTTTGAAGAGAACTTAGTAAATTGAATAGTCAATTTGCAATGCATGCATTATATAACTAATTGCTGTTGTATCCAATGCTTAGGTGGTACAGTAATGTTTATATTGTTTCTATATCCTGTCAAATATTTTTCTAATTTCATGACTTGCAAGGAAATACTGTTGAATTTTCCACATTGTACATTTATAACATTTCTGTTTTGCTGCACATGAATAAAAACTTATATAGGGGATTTAAAAACTATTTTTATAATTTAAAGACAGTACCTTATAACTTTAGTGAAATATTGGCCCATACGAGACAGCTCCCATTGATCAATATACAGTGGAACCTCTGTACTCGACCGACCTCTACTCGAACAATTTGGCACTCGAATGCTGTGTTCATGTTCGATAGTCGACTGTTTGTTCAGCACTCAAACATAAACACGTGTCCTAGACGAGTCGGTTTACCAGTTTTTGTCATTCAGTGCATAACACCACTAGACTTCTCTAAACTATCTTGTGTTTTCTTGACTATTTTGGATATTCTTAGTGTAAATAAGTAACCGTGGCACCTAAGTTAGTTATAAGAGCCAAGCAAAAAGAAAATTACATAGAACCACAATTGCGATGAAAAAAGAATTCATAGAAAAATATGATTGGTGCCCGCGTGTCTGTTCTTGCTCTCAAGTTTGAGTGCCTTCAAGAACTATTTGGCTCTAGGGTCCCCTTATTATCTTACGTGTTTTCAACTATTTACTCTCGCGGTTACTCTTGCGTCTTCTTTACTCTCGCATTCTAAATTTTCATTCATTCTTCATTTCTAAACTCTTACTCACTTCCTCTGACGAACTTGTTAGCAATGAATGAAATGTGTGCATCTTTTATTGTTTTCTTGAAAAAAATTGTCCTGACAAAGCTGTGATAATGTTAGAGGACTCCCCATGCCAAAGAATAATATCTCTTCCTCTGCCTCACCACCTTACACATATTCAATCAACTCTTCTAATTGCAAGTAAAGTGTATACAGTATTTGCATTTATTTAATTCATTTATTGTATTAACACTTTCCGGCTATGTTTTATATTTGGCGCTATTCTATCTTACGCTTTGTTGATCTTTTTTTACCTACGGGCTCATAGAACATTCTATTGCGAACACATTGACACAAAAATGAATGACGTACATAGAATAATAATGTCATGAGAGTGAAATAAGTATAAACTTTCAAAGCGCCGTGCGTCGTCCCGTTACTGATACCGGGTAACAATTTCACCACTTCCCACACTCTTGCGGGCTGGCCGCAATCATTATTCTACTCTTATATTCATATCACCGTGTTGGGAATTTCATTGTGAGTCCATTGATACCAAAATTAACGCTGTAGGACAAGTGTGGAGGTGATGACAATCCCAAGAGTAAAAACATTTTGTTGCTGTTGGGCGCTCACGGCGAGTCATCTTCGCTGTTATTTATTTGGTGCTGGTATCCCTATATGTTTCGTGACTTTTTTTTACTGATGTTCTTCTAGAGAATTTTATTGCGAACACGTTGGTACCAAAATGAAATACGTAGCTCGAGAACTAAGGTCAGGAGAGTAAAAAGAGTATACACATTTTTGTTTTTACGCTAACGCGACAAAATGCCGGGAGCACTTACGGTTGTTTTTTTTACTTTCGCCTGGAGCCGGAAAGTGTTAATATATTTGTGGTCTGGAATGGATTAATCCAATTTACATGGGAAAAAATTGTTCAGTACTCGAACAGATCGGCACTCGACTGGCCTTCACCAATTAACACTGTGCGGCCCGGCGTGTGCGCCTCAGGCCACCCCAAGGTCGGCCTGGCATTTTCCGTGAGCACGCACCCACACAAAAATGTGTATACTCTTTACAGTTTTATCACCTCAAGTTTCGTGCTGTCTTTCATTTTGGTATCAAATTGCTCGCAATAGAATTCTCTAAAGGGGTATATGCATACAAGGTAACAAAAAAAATGTTGTGTTCCCCGCAGCAAACCCGAAAATCATTTGTTTGGCCGCTTACCCGTGAGCGCGCAACCGCACTAAAGTGTGTGTGTGTGTGTAAACTTTTCACTTTTCTCACCTTAATTTTCTTGCTATGTCGTTCATTTTGGTTTAAAATTGTTGCCAATAAAATTCTCTAAAATGATCTGTGCATATAAAATCAAATGGTCCAGCGTGCCACCCGCAGCACACCCAAAGTTCGGCCGAGATTTACCCGTGAGCTCGTACCCATCGCCCTGCACTCAAATATTTATACCCTTTTCAGTTCTGTTGACTCAATTTTCGTGCTACGTCGTTCATTTTGGTATTAAATTGTTTGCAGTCGAAAGGCGCACATTTTGGAACTATAGGTAGTCCCATAATAACCAGAGAATATATGGAATTTTAACAATTTTAATTTTGGACGCTCATCACCACACGGGTATTTATAATCTTTCCAGTGTTCTGACCTCAATTGTCATGCTATGTCGTTCATTTTTGTGTTAAATTGTTTGCAATCTAAAGGTGCGCATTTTTAAACTAATCACATAATGATCTGGGGGGGGGGGGATGAAATTTTAACATATTTTGATTTTGGACGCAATATGCATCCCTGCCGGACATCCGTAGTTATTTATGGACGCATTATCCGTCTCTGCCCACCTAAAATGTTAAGTTTGTGTACCGAGGTTTCGTTGTAGTAGTAGTCGGGTTCATTTTCGACTTGATCAAGAATTCTGGATTTGAATCCTGGGTGGGATAGGAATGTTGGGCACATTCACCTAATGTTCCTGTTCACCTAGCAGTAAGTAGGTACTCAGGAGTTAGCTTGTTGTGGGGTTGCATCCTGGGGAGGGTCAGTAATTTATCCTTTGTGGGGAGGGGGCCTTGATAGAAGTCTAACATGTATATATACTCTGACTGCCTGTCCCCCCACACAATGAATTATTATTATAAATAGGAGCAGCCTCATATGGACCAATAGGCCTTTTGTAGTTCCTTTATTATTATGTTTAAATGGTTGGTTAACTTGGTTTACTTCATTGCAACCATATAGAGTTGAGAAAACCACATCAACATCATTGGTATACGAATCATTTAATAATGACGGAATTTTATGTAATGACGATTACCGCATTTGTGTAGTAACACTTGTGATGATAACCACATTCACATATTATTAAGGTAACCATGAAACTATAGCAGGATTTTTTCATGTCTCGAGGTACATTATATCGATATTAACATCGTGTGTAAAGCCCAGACAAATCAACATTAACATACAATTGCAATACATTAAGCAACCAGTAAAGTATTTCTATTAGCACATACAGTATGGTATTGACAATAACAATCATTTCTGTATTAATATCTACTATTTTCTTCTCAGCATTAAAGAGGGTGTCTTACAAGCGCTGGTAAGGGAACCAGAAAATAGTGTGCGGAATGCCATTGCACAGTTTGTGGGCGTGATTGCACGCCATGAGTTACAAGCAGGTAACTGGCCGGCACTTTTGCAATTCATTCAACAAATGGTCCAGTCGCAAAATGTGCAGGAGAGACAGGTATGTATAAATAATGCTTTCTGTATTTAATTTTATTATATTGTACTGTACAAAATATTACCAACGAATCATACAATATCAACACACTATATTAGCAAACCTTCTTTCCTTTAAGTCTATTAAAGATTAAGTACATGAAAGATTAAAGGATATGATGTTTAAAATAAAGTGAAAACTTACATTTTGATGGCACACATTATGCTTCCTTGATTCATAAATCGTCCAAGTGGGTTGTACCTAGCATGTTAATGATTGAGCTTCGTGTAAGCCATGCTGCCTGCACCTTCTCAGGGGTTGTGATTGATTTAGGAATACAGTACTGTATACTGATATTTGGTGCTGCAACTTGCAGAGGATATTGAAAATAACCCCGATCATGGAGCAGAACAGGAGAATGTTGCAATCATGGATAAAAGTTACATCTGCTCTGAAAATTCATGAATACATTTTTCAAGAATTTTTTTTATCACAGAGATGGCAATCATTTTCCAAATATTTTGATGATGATCACATAGACTTGAACAATGGTTCTCATCCTTTGGTATGAATACCTTATGTTGAGAACCCCTTACTTTACAACTACGTATATCCCACCATAAACCCCTTACTTTACAACTACGTATATCCCACTATAAACCCCTTACTTTACAACTACGTATATCCCACCATAAATCCCTTACTTTACAACTACGTATATCCCACCATAAACCCCTTACTTTACAACTACGTATATCCCACCATAAACCCCTTACTTTACAACTACGTATATCCCACCATAAACCCCTTACTTTACAACTACGTATATCCCACCATAAACCCCTGCTTTAGAACGACATATCCAACATAAACCCCTTCCCTGCTTTACAACAACATATATCCCAACATAAACCCCCTCCCTGCTTTACAACAACATATATCCCAACATAAACCCCCTCCCTGCTTTACAACAACATATATCCCAACATAAACCCCCTCCCTGCTTTACAACAACATATATCCCAACATAAACCCCCTGCTTTACAGCAACATATATCCCAACTTGAACCCTCTGCTTTACAACAACATATATCCCAACATAAACCCCCTGCTTTACAACAACATATATCCCAACTTGAACCCCCTGCTTTACAGCAACATATATCCCAACTTGAACCCCCTGCTTTACAACAACATATATCCCAACATAAACCCCCTGCTTTACAACAACATATATCCCAACATAAACCCCCTGCTTTACAACAACATATATCCCAACTTGAACCCCCTGCTTTACAGCAACATATATCCCAACTTGAACCCTCTGCTTTACAGCAACATATATCCCTACTTGAACCCCCCTGCTTTACAGCAACATATATCCCAACTTGAACCCCCTGCTTTACAACAACATATATCCCAACTTAAACCCCTCTGCTCTACAGCAACATTTATCCCAACTTGAACCCCCTGCTATACAACAACATATATCCCAACCTTAACCCCCTGCTTTACAACAACATATATCCCAACCTTAACCCCCCTGCTTTACAACAACATATATCCCAACCTTAACCCCCTGCTTTACAACAACATATATCCCAACCTTAACCCCCTGCTTTACAACAATGTAGAGCTCTAACAGTATAATTGACTTTCCGATCCTTTTCGGGGGGAGCCCCATTGGCTCCCCGGAGCTATCCAGGCTGATATGTATTAGATTTCTGGCATCAGTCAATGTGCATGTTCTTTCCTACCAGAGACCATGAGCCAGAGCCTGGCCCCCCCTCAGAGAGGCACGAGGAGCAATGAGCTCTAGAAACTCGTATGTGGTTGGGAGCATTCTGTGTCTGCCTTCGACTGGGTCTGGCACCCAGAAAGGTAGGCGCCCCAAAACAAACCCCTAGTCTGGTGAAAATATTGCTACCGAAAGCCAAACTAGTGGACAGAACCCCCCAAACGAAAATTTGCAAACGAGCATCACATTGCACTGCCGTTGTCTGCGCAACCTACCCCCTCCCCGGGAGGGGAAAGGGTGAGCCCCAGACCCTCGTGCTGGCGATCCAACTGTCAGTTCTTGGCTGATGTGATATTGGCAGGTTATGCGCCTCTGGCTCCTGCTTTGGTTTCAGTTTCTGTGCCTTGGGTGTGGTCTGATACAACAGGTGGTGTGTGAGCCAGGAGTAATATTCTACGGTACTCGGGCTGCATGTACCTAGGGTTTCCTTCGCTAGGTGCCTAGTTAGTACTGTCCTTGGGGCCACCTTCAACAAGTTGCCTTGTGATGTACCTCTGCTGTGTCTTTTACTGCTCGGTAATTGGCCACCCTTGCGGTCGGCTGGATTTTTTGTTGCTGTTGTTTGCCTCTGGGAAAGGGGTAGTTTTCATCACTGGTAGGTATGCGGGATACTGCACAGCTAGTTTTCACCTATTATAGCAACCGGCTCTGTTCCGCTTGGGTACGTTGTCCTCTTGTGGGGTTTTTCTTTTGTTTTTGTTTTCCTGCCTTATGGGGGCATTTGCGTTAGTTGGTTGCCCCCTATCTAATTATTGGGCATATATAACCATATCAGTCTTCTTGGTGGTACCCTCTGCTAGGCCCCAGTGAGTGGGCATGTCCTGGAGGTTCAGCTTTTAGAAGTTTGATCGGTAGTTAGGGCGCCGGTTCACAGTACCCTGCCTGGGCTTCCCTTCGTTTGATACCAAGGCTGAGGGCCCTGGGAAACGCTGAGGGGCCTCTGTGGTTCAATGGATGCAACCCTAGCTTCGTGCAAGGTTGATGGTTGCTCTGTCACCTTGTCTCAGGGTGACAGTAACCGGTTTTGCCTCCGCCATGCTGCCTGTCGGGTCGGTGATTCTTTTGACCTGGAGTTGTGCGATGTTTGTTCTTTGTAGGTGCTCCAGTTCACCCAAGCTACTGAACATAATATGAGGGTGCAGGCAGCAGACACGTTGCATGCTCAGTTTAGGTTGCTGCAACGCGATATGTTTGTTGCTTCCAGACTGCCCCGTGTTGGTTATTGGGACTCGGATTGGCTTGAGTTGGATGTGGAGGAGCTTGGAGCTGCCTCTGGGTCTGGTGCGTTGCCCTCGGCGGTGCGTGCGTCGTCTGCATTGTTGAAGCTGTATGCACACTCCTGCAGGATGTGGTTTTGCAGTATTTTGCTTCTCGGCTCGCGTGTTGGCAGGCGGTGCTTGCTTTTTCCTTGGAATCTGCTTAGGCCCTGGCTCTCAGGTTGTCTTTGCATTTTTGCCCGTTGCTGTTTGCAGAGTGTGCGGTTGTGCAGTATCTGCAGGCAGCTTCGGCTAGTTGCCGTCCTATGTCGGACTTGTTTGTCCTCCAGGTGGTCGTGGGGGGCCTTCCCAGAAGGGTTGTGCCAGGGCTTGGGATTCTTCCTGTCGTGGTAGGCTAGTTGTGCCAGATTCGGTGCAGGTGCAGCCTTCGATACCGTCGTGTTTCTGGTCGGCGCAGGGATCGCCCTATGCGCTGCTTAGGTTCTCGTTTGGTGCGTTGCCCCCTTCCGTGGTTCGTCCTTTTAACAAGGCGATGGGGGAGGCTCGCTCTGTTTGCTCGCGCCTGGTCCCAGAATTTGTTTGGCTATTGTGTTGTTTCATGTGGCGTGCGGTGGCATTGGGTGGCTCCTCCTTCGGGGGCTTCAGGGCTGGCAGGGCAGGCCTCTTCTGTGCTCTGTCGGGTCACCTCGGAGTGGGTTTGCTTGGGCGTGGTCGAAATGACCTTGTGGCTCAGGTGGGGTTCCCACCTGTTTCCAATCGCGAAACAGGACTGTGCGGACCTCCGGTTCATTCTGGACTTGTCCAGTCTGAACCTGTGGGTTTATTTTCCCTCCTTTCGGATGACTACTCTGTCCCAGGTTCATTTTCTGTTCGAGCCGGACGCTTGGATGGTATCCCTGGACCTCAAGGACGCACATTGGCACATCCCTATTTATCTGAAGTTCAGGGATTAGCTAGGTTTTGTTGTGGGGGGCGTCAACGTTACCGCTTTCATTGCTTTCCATTCGACTTGAACCTGGCGCCTTGCATTTTCACACCCAATACTCGGGTCGTGGTGACTCGCCTGCATCTGTTAGGTGATCGGGTTCTGGCCTACATCGACGACTGGCTGGTTTGGGCTCCCAGCCAGTCCGTGTGTGTGCTCACCAGGGATTTGGTTCTTTCCTAGTTCGCCGGGTTCGGGTTCTTGGTGAACCGGTGGAAGTTCCTTCTGGTTCCCTCTCAGGTTCGGTCTTGGTTGGGTCTTGTGTGGGTCTTGTGTGGGATGCTCGGACTGCTTCCTTGTGTCTTGCCCAGGCGACTGTGTTTTGCTTGCGTTCCCGCCTTCATCTGTTTCTGAGGGGCTCCCTGGTCACTCGGCGGTTGCTCGAGGGTTTGTGCGGGAGCCTGAACTTTGCCATGATGGTCTACCTGCCGGGTCTGGTGTGGCTTCGTCTGGTTCCTTCGGGGACATCCCTTCCACCTCTCGCGACCGCTGGGTTTTGCCTCCAGGGGCTTTGTGTCGATTTCTGCATCGCCGACTCTCTCTTTGGGTTTTTTGGGATTCAGGGCCTTCGTGCCTACCTGAGCCCTAGCTTGATGTATTGATGGATGCGTTGTCTCTTGGCTGGGGCTTTGTGACCAGTGCTCACCAGGCTGGCCAGGGACGGTGGGGTCCATCTTTCCATTGCGCTCACAGTGCGGTGTGGGAGCCTGCGGCTGTGTGGATGTCTCTCCAGAGGATTTGGGTCGCTCGTGAATGGAGGATCTGGCTCCATTTGGACTGCTTCCTGATGGTTCATTGCCTGAACCGAAGGGGGTTCGATGCGCTCCTTGGCTCTTTGGGGCTGGTCGCTTCAGGTAACTCGTCTGCTGAGTTTTCGGGATTTGGCTCTTCTGGCGGTTCACGTTCGGGGGAGGGGGGTGTCCAATATCCTGGCGGACGGCCTGTCCCAGTTCATTCCCCTGTCCATAGATTAGACGGTCAACGCCAACTTGTTCAGTTGGCTCTTCCGGACGTTTGGGCTTCCAGAAGTGGATCTCTTCGCATCAGCATAGTTGAGGCATCTCCAGGTATACGTGGCACCATTCCCCGACTGTGAGGCTGTCGGGGTTGACCCCTTCAGACAGGACTGGCCGAGGTGGGGTTACCTGTACTTATTTCCCTCGATTCAGCTGTTGCTCCAGGTCCTGGCCCGCTTGGAGACTTACCAGGGGAAAGTTGCCCTTCTGGCCCTTTGGTGGCTGGCCCGTCCTTGATTTCTGGCACTGCTTGCTTGGTGTCCAAACCCGAGGGTCTTCCCATGGCTTCGCTTCTTTCAGCAGATCGGTCCAACCCAGTAAGAGGCTGGTTTGTTCTCCTCGAGTCTTCACGTCTGGAGTTTCTGACTCGAGTCTATCATCACTTGTATGGGGAGCAGGTGGCTTCGTTGTTGGTCTCCCACCTGCATGCTTCATCTTGGCGGCAGTATGAAGTTTCCTGGCGGTCCTTTCGTTTTTTCCTATCACTGCATAGATGTACTTCGGTCTCTAGTAGGGGTGTCTTGTCCTTCCATTCATGGTTGTTCCAGGACCGTCATCTTATGCAGAATACTGTTGTCTTGTATTATGCAGAGCTGGCAGAGCCATTCCAGCTTGCATTTGGTATTGATGTTACTTCTTCCGCGTTCAGCAAGCTGTCGTTCACAGGGTTAAGTCTAGTAACCCTGCGATTTATCCTCGTGCCCCACGACGTTCATAAGTTTGATGCTTTGGTTGCCGTTTTTGGCAACATGTCTTGGGTTGACATTTGGGTACAGGGCTTTTGAAGGTCGAACAGGGTTCCTGGTTGCTTGCTACCTTGTCCATGTCTCTGAACCTGGTAGGGCCTGTGTTGCAGCCAGTTGTCTTGACTTCACTCTTCAACGCGAAGACTGACCGCTTCCCTGGTAAGTCCTTGTGTTTGGGTAGTTAGCTCCAGGGAATCTATTGGGCTTTCCTCAGAAAACCAGCATTGAATGTAATGAAATGCCATTTTCTGGGCGAGTCCCGGAGGCTCCCAGACATCCCTCCCTCCCTCCAGTCAGCGGTGTTTTTTGCATGTTTTTGACATCTAGCCTAAGAACTGACAGTTGGATCACCAGTGCGAGAGTCTGGGGGGAGGGGGGGCTTGTGCAGACGACAGCGCGACTGTGTGATGTCATGCTCGTTTGCTAATTTTAGTTTGGGGGAGTTCTATCCACTCATTCGACTTTCGGTAGCAATACTGTATTTTCACCAGAATTGGGGTTTGTTTTGGGGCACCTACCTTTTTGGGTGCCAGACCTGGTTGATGGCAGACATAGAATGATCCCAACCACATAGGGATATCTATAGGCCATTGCTTCTCGTGCCTCTCTGAGGGGGGCCAGGTTCTGGCTCGTGGTTCCCGGTTTCCAAGAACTCAATGCACATTGACTGATGCCAGAAAGCTAATATATCCATATCAGCCTGGATAACTCCGGGGAGCCTCTGAGACTCTCCCAGAAAATGGCGTTTCATTACTTTCAACGCTGTTTTTTTTTCTACTGTAGAGCGATCATTTGCAAATATTTCAATATAAAAAAATTGGTTTTGTAAACAATATTAATGTAAAATATAAATGCTTGATAATGCTCTGTAAACCCACTCAGTATGTTAAGACATTTTTGACACAAGATTTGTTTGTTATATATTTGTAGAAATGGTTGATATTTCCTTTTTATTTCTCGATTAAACCCTTAATATTTATTATCACTGGGTATTGTACGGTTTTTATTTAGTAAACTCACAATGTTATCGATATTATAAGTGAGTGTTCATTTCAGCTTGGAGTGTACGTAGTTAGTGTGGTGAGTGGGGTGGCAGGTGAGCAACTGATGCCTCATCTGCGGCACCTCCTCCACTTCTTCTCGGCCACCCTCGACGACACAGCATCCCCGACAGCCTTTCACACCATTCAAGCCCTCACCAACTTTGCACCTCTTGTTGACCAAGATAATATAGTAAGGCTGATAAACAAATTGTTGAACGTTCTTCAAAAACTTGGCTGGATGAAAAGTTTAGCTAATTTGATATGCTTGGCTTTTGTAATAGAATTGTAGCTTATTCCATTAAACTGTAATAGTTCATGTATTTCCTGCAAGCTATATTACTCCTAATTCAAATAATATATTATTTCACTACAGTAATGGCTAAGGAAAAAACAGGCTATAGCGTTAGCTTTGTCAACAATTTACAAATTTACTTTTCCATGTTCACCAAATTTTCATTATGTAAATAAATGAACCTTGATTTCTTAAGTCTGTAAATTATTACTTTTCAGACTGAATTCCAATCTCTTTTGCCTAAAGTTCTGGAGGCAATAAAGGCACTCCTGACTCGTGATGAGGACCAGGCAGCAGAAGCCATGGAATTATTTGATGTTCTGGCAGAGTGTGAGGTAAGACAAAACACCGTTGATATGGTGTTGGAAGAGGATTCTTCGTATATGTGTGTGTAATTACCTAAGTGTAGTTACAGGATGAGAACTACGCTCGTGGTGTCCCGTCTTCCCAGCACTCTTTGTCATATAACGCTTTAAAACTACCGACGGTTTTGGCCTCCACCACCACCTCACCTAACTTGTTCCAACCATCTACCACTCTGTTTGCGAAAGTGAACTTTCTTATATTTCTTCGGCATCTTTGTTTAGTTAGTTTAAATCTATGACCTCTTATTCTTGAAGTTCCAGGTCTCGGGAACTCTTCCCTATCAATTTTATCGATTCCTGTTATTATTTTGTACGTAGTGATCATATCACCTCTTTTTCTTGTGTCTTCTAGTTTTGGCATATTTAATGCCTCTAACCTCTCCTCGTGGCTCTTGCCCTTCAGTTCTGGGAGCCACTTGGTAGCATGTGTTTGCACCTTTTCCAGTTTGTTGATGTTGTTCTTAACCCTTAAGTCGCTAAGGGCTTTTTGGCCTGCAACACCGCCAGGCGCAAAAAAAAAAAAAAAAAAAAAAAAAATCCCAAAATTTTTGTCTTCTTATAAACATGTTTATTTGTGTTTCCTGATAATTTTGTAACTAGCGTCAAATATTGTTATTTGCTTAGCTAAATGAACTAGAGGGTTCAGTTCCTGAACCGATTATGTGCCTCTGTAATCCTTTACACCACCGCCCACGAGATGGGTATGGGGTGCATAATAAAGAAAGAAATTGAATCCTGAGCACAGGAAAAATATATATAAAAAATTATACTTACCAATGACATAAATGAGCCGAGAACTTGGCCGATGACGTCACAGATTTTCGTCGCTCGAGTGAGAGTGTCAGGCGCGGCTTTGAAGAAGCCCGAGTTGCTGCGAATTTATTTTTGCGGCATTATTTACAGTATCTATGCGTATTTTACAACCATTTTTTTTTTTACTGATGTGGTGCAGTATGTGGTCACTTAATGTTTTATTATAATACAACTGTTATAAACTTAATATACAGTACTGTCACATTTTAGTGTCATTTATGTGCACAAAAAGGTTTTATTTTTCAGGAAATATACAAATTTTTATGAATTGTTTTCACTATATACACTCAATATTTCCACTTTATTGCACCAGTATTAGACATTTAGAAGTCCTTGAGACTGTGATAACGGTCAAAACATTTGACAGTACAAAGTGTGATGCATCAAATGAACAAATCCACCAGGGCCGTGATGAGGATTCGAACCTACATCCGAGAGGATCCCAGACGCACCTTAATCGACTGTGCTTTCTGTGTGATTTATTGTGATTTGTGTCATGAAGTAAGAGTGAAGAGGTATAACAGCTTATTGACAGAGCCCGGGTGCACAGGGAATTGTGTAAAACCTTGATTTGTGTCTCGGAGAGCAGGATCCATGTGAGGGCAGATGAACTCCCGGTTGCAATTATTTTGAGTGTCGTGGCACAGTGGATTAAGACACGTCTGGGATCCTCTCGGATGTAGGTTAGAACCCTCATCATGGCCCTTGTTGATTTGTTCAGTAATTCCTCTTTGTCAATTTGGTCGATTCCTGTTAATATTTTGTAAGTGGTGATATATCGCCTTATTTTGTTTGATCTTCTAGTTTTGGCATGTTTAATGCTTCTAGTGTCTCTACGTAACTTTTGTTTTTCAGTACCGAAAGCCGTTTTGTAGCATGCCGTTGCACTTTTTCCAGTTTATTGATGTGTTTCTTGAAATTTGGGCACCGTACAACTGCTGTATATTAGTTTTGGTCACATAAAAATCATGAACAGTTTCTTAAGTATTTCACCATCCATACAGTGTAATTAAAAACAAGTCTGAATCTGGAAAGCGACGCATGCGCTCCTCGCACAATGTTGTGTGTGTGTTCCTCTGGCGACAGTTTACTATCCAAAACCACCCCTAAGTCTTTTTCTTTATTAGAGTTCTGTAATTCCTGTCTACATAAGTTGTAAGTTGTTTGTCTCCTATTTTCTCTGATTCCACATTCCATAACATGGCATTTATGTACATTGAATTCCATTTGCCACTTGATGTTCGATGCACCTGTTTTATCTAGATCAGCTTGAAGGGTATTACAATCATTGGCATCTCCTATCTTCCCCAGTATCTTAGCATCATCTGCAAACATATTCATATAATTCTGTATTAAATCATTTATGTAGATAATGAACATTACTGGTGAAAGAACTGAACCCTGTGGTACTCTGCTAGTAATACTAACAAGATACATTGTGTCTGATTACTGCTCTCATCTGTCTGTCAGAAAATTCTTCATCCATGTCAGAAGTCTTCCTGTCACCCCTCCAGCATGTTCCAGTTTCCAGAACAGCCTGTTGTGTGGGGGACTATCAAATCCTTTTTTAGGTCCAGATACACAGTCAACCCAACCACCTTTTTCCTGTAGTATCTCTGTGGCTCTATCATAAAAACTAAGTAGATTTTAATACACAGAATCTTCCTGTTTGAAAACTATGTCTTGTGTTATTATTTTGTTGTCCTAGGTGTTCAACCCATTTGGCTTTAACTATTTTTTTTTTTAGTGTTTTGACTACCACACTTGCCTATAATAGTGATACAAGTCTATAATTTAGAGGTTACTCTCGACTACCAGTTTTATAGATTGGTCCTATGTTTGCCTTTTACCATATATCTGCTAAGATTCCTGTGCACAAGGGTATCTGGAATATTAATGTGGAATGCTCAGCTCTGGTGCACGTTTATGCAGCACCCAAGATGAAAGTCCATAAATTAGATAAATTAGATATTAATTTCTCTTGAGAAGTCGAGCTTAATTCATAGGTTATGAACAAATCCACAAGGGCCGTGACGAGGATTCGAACCTGCGTCCGAAAGCATCCCAGACGCTACCTTAATCGACTGAGTTACGACAGAGACAAATTTATTAATTTCTAATATTAATTTCTCTCTCATTGTTTGTAGGTGGCCCTACTAGTTCCACACCTGCGTCCTGTCATCCAGATGTGCTTGGATGTTAGTGGGAACGCTTCTCTAGGAGAAACGGTTCGTGTAAAAGCAATCACCTTCCTTGGGTATATAACCAGACTTAAGAAGAAGGTAAGACCACATTTAAATGTGTATTTTATATGGATAATACTGTTTATCGATTTTGTCTTTAATTTCCATTTATTGGATAAATGGCTTCTCTCAGTTTTCAAAGGAATGTTACAAAATAAAGTATGTAATTTAGTGAATTTAAGAGTCATCCTCCTCATTTGTCCCAACTAGATGTCATCTTGAAATAGCAGTGTTTTGTAGTCAACTTACAGAAGTTTTATGAATTTTTAAATATTACTATTAATAATTTTAACACTTTTCTACATGAATTGGCTCTTCATCTGTCAATAATATTTTTTTCAGTACATACTGAAGAACAAACTTGTGGTACCCTTAGTGTCGGTGATGTTTGGTGTAGCTTGCAGCGAGACCGAAGACGAGTCTTGCCTCGGGTTTTTGGGCGGGGACGAAGGAGAGGGAGGAAGCCCCATGCATGCTGCGGCCCAGACACTAGATGCCTGTGCTCTGCACCTGCCTCCGGACAAGCTCTTGCCTTGTCTAATGGGACATGTGGAGCCTGCATTGAAGAGTGGCAACCCCCATCAGGTAATCTATCAGTGATGAATACTCACAAGCCATAGACTGGTGCATATGATGAGTTGTGGAAAGGTCTCCTTTAGACCCACTAACTTTGATCATAAAGCCCTCAGTGTGTCTTGCCTAATTGTTTATTGTAGTTTGTAAGAAAATTTTGCTATCAATAATCACTTAGATTGCAGATTTTTTTTTTTTACGAGTAAATGCTCTACCTATTTCTGAGATAACCATAGTGAGAGTATAGGAAATGAAGGTAACAGTGCACAAGAAGCGGTGGGGAACACGTCTAGGTAGAATCAGTTTGTTTAGTTTGAGTTACATGCATCTTCCTTGAGTTAATTTTGGGGCTTAGCGTCCCTGCAGCCCCGTCCTCAACCAGGCCTCCTGTTTGTTACACACCCCCAGGTAACAGCCCATAGCAGCTATCTTAACTACCAGGTACCTAGGGGCATCAGGGTGAAAGAAACTGCCCATTTGTTTCCGCCTCTGCCGGGAATCGAACCCTGAACCTTAGGACTACGAATCCCGAGCGCTGTTCACTCGGCCGTCAGGCCCCGCTTGTAGCATACTGTTTATATTTCAGATGAAGGGAAGGGATTGTTTTGATTATATTTCAAAACATAATCACATGAAGTGATGGTGGGTGCTGCTGGGAAGTCTTTTATGACAAGTTTATCATTTAATTTCACATTGCAGGTAAAGGGTGCATACCTAGCTCTGGCCATGGTGGCCGAGGGTTGTGCAGACACGCTACGCAACAAGCACCTCCATCCTCTCCTGCAGTGCATATGTCATGGCATCACTAATGAAAACCAGGTATGAGCACTTTTTTGGTATAACTAATGTTTGACATTGTTTCATCAAATGTGAAGTTGTATTATGGGATTTTGTGCTATATTAAGAATTTCTGATTATTCTGAATAAAGGGGGATTAGGTGGAAATGTAGATGTTTATCTCTCAGAATGTTTGGTAATATGTTTATTGTTTGTGATGTGTTTATATGTATGTATTAACACGATGTACTGAACGGGGTGAGAATAGCTTGAGCTACCTCATCCCTTTGTGTGCATTTTACCTCAATAAACTTATTTCAATTTCAAGGGGGATTACTTTCTTGAATCACCATAGTGTGATCGATTCATTTCTTGTTATAATTTGTTTCTATTTAATTTAATCCATAGTTCCTGAAATTCTAAAGGTTTTTATTTTTTTGTGCCCCAAAACTATATTCATATCATTACATTTGCATTTTCTCTTTTGTTCTGTATTTTGATAAGAAAATGATATAGGAGTGGTGTTAATTTTTAGCAAAAAACTTGAATTATTAATTTACTATTTATTAATGTACCATTTGGATTAATTTTGGTTGGATAATCTGGAGAGCCAGAAGATTGAAGGTCCACTCTAATGTATTTGCCAAGAATAGTGTTTCATAAACTCTCACAACCTCTTGCTGTGTGTCTGCTAACGCTTCCTGTTTTACCTTTGGATGTTTCACTGATTGCTTTATCCCTTGTTTTTAATTATTTACATCCACAGAGAGGTATTATAGCCATATATGCATCATACATGTAAATCCCAGGCAATAATTGTTTAAATCATCGTATGATGACTGCATTACTCGAGGGGTTGTCAATAGACGATAATTACCCCCTAAGGGTTAACATGTTGAACGTAGAGATAGTTGAGCCGTTGCTTCCAGCCAGGGTTCTGTGGTCTTTCGCTCCTCAGATAGGTGTATTTTGCTAACATATTTTGGTTTGGGAGGATGCCTAACTGATAAGGTGCAAAGCATGGCTCTGCCACTGAATCTTCATTTGTGACTTTTGGGGCTGTGGGACGCCTAACATGGGTCTCTGGGTGCCCGTCAACAACTCTTGGTCTTTGGTTCTTTTTGCAGAGGGTATTTTACTTAGCATGGAGGATCTTGCCTATCCTTTGTCACTGTTATTTTGATTCCTTGGTTACTCTTTCCCGGGTGTGTTTCCGAATCTCGTTAGTCTTCGGTTGCATAATACTTCATGTTTCGGTATTTTGCCTTGTGCCTTTTTCAACCCTGTTGGACCAGTTTTGGTTCTTCCCGAGGGATCTAGCCCTTAGATGGATCCAGCCTCTACTGAGTTTGTGTTAGCTTTGGCCTTTTGGTTGCACTACAAGAGTCCCGATTTTTCTTGGCTTGCAGACTTTGCTTCGTTTCACCTCTGGCCTGTTTGCGTCCCCTGAGCCTGCCTTGTATCTGGACCGGGTTCTTTCTTTTCTCGTTACAGTGGCCTCTTCAGTTTGAAATTGTTTTTAGAGGGTGTATTTTTGCTTTCTTTGGTCTCGAGTTGTTGGGTTGGTGAGCTTCATGCTCTTCTCGAGTGCCGGGGGTTTTGTTCCTTTGACATGGTAGGAATTTTGTTAGGTTGCTGCCGACTCCTCGTCTGATGAAGAACGAGTTGGCTGGCTTCCGGAGGGGGTGCTTTGGTGGTGGATGCTTGATTGGCTCGGCCAGGGGTGCATCATGTGCTTTATTTGGTGGCGGCTTTACACCGCTACCTTCTTGCCACCGGTTCTGCTTCAGTGGATTCATTGTGGGGTTGATCTGATTTCCCTGGTTTTCTGTTCCATATCGTGTTTCTTAGGTCATCTGCAGTGTGTTTTAAATCTAGCCTGCGTGTAGTTTACCCTCATACCCATGATGTCTGTAAGTATGTCACTCTCATGGCTGTGTTTGCTAACAATGTTTTGGGCTAATATTCAGGTGCGGGGTTTTGAAAGTCAGTCAATCAGTCTTGGCAGCCAGGTGTGTTGTGGAGGTCTCTGGTCCTCTGCGGCCTTGTGTTGTCTTGGGTCGTATGTTGCGGTTTCATCTTTGGATAGATACCAGTCGTGCTACCTGCTCCCTGGTAAGTGCACTTTATTGTCCTTCTCTATGGGCAGTTAGTCAGGAAGCTGCTGGGGCTCCCCTGCCCTCCCTCCCCGCAACAAACCAGTGTTGAATGTTATGAAACGCTAGTTTCTGGGTGAGCCTTGGAGGCTCCTGACACCCTCCCTCCCTGAGGGTGTCTGTGTTTCATCATCATCATAGAACTGAATGTGGGGCAGGCCGGCTGACCCATTACGCCTCCTCCCTCCCCACAAACGAAGTGGGAGGGCGCTGACAGGCACTAGTTTCATGAAATTTTTGTGATTTGTTGTTATTGTTGGGAAGAGTTCTTGGTTTTACCCCATGCAGGAATCTGTTTTGGTTCGCCTCTGGGTGCCTTCCCTGGTTGGTGGCAAGTATCATTAACTTTAAATAAACTTTAAATATAAAGTGTTCATAGGCCATCGCTTCCTGCACCTCTTGAAGGTAGGCCAGGTACTGGCTTGTGGTCCCCAGTAGGCCAATAGAACTCTGCATCTGCTTGCACCTAGTAGTATGGTACTGAGCAGTGTATGATAGCTTCAGGGAGCCTCTGAGGCTCACCCAAAACTGGTGTTTCATTACAGTCAAAGCTGGGATTTCTTTTTTTTTTTTTGGCCGAGAAGATTCAACCAAATGTCCAATTATGACTACATAGTCGATCGCTATTTGAACTGAACCCCGATCAGACTGGAAGATGTTATGTATATATTGCTGAAGTACATTAAATAATGCATTGACATAACAAATTTGTGAAATTTTTTTTTTTTTATAATTCCAAAGTTGTTTAAATTGTAAATACTATATATAGTTCTTTATTGCAGTTGGTGAGAAATAGTGCCCTCTTTGCTTTGGGTCAGTTTGCTGAACACCTGCAGCCGGACATCAGCAAATACCACGCAGAACTACTTCCTGTTCTCTTTGACTACCTCACTCAGGTTTGCCAATTAGTTTTTTGGAAAGGTTTAAATACTTTATTTCATACTACTTTAATAATAAAATACTTTTATTTCAACATCCCAAAAAATTTTTAAATATGCTTAGGAAAGGTGAGTGTCAATTTGGATCAGTATGTAGGTTTTTCCATCCTGACATGTGCTAAACCTCACTGGAGGACAGAAAATGCTATGACCTCAGCTGCCCACACTTTCACGTGAAAGGCACGGAACGCTACATAAAGAGTGGCAAGCAGGATAATGAATTTGGAGGAAACTCTATAAATTTTTTATACCAGACCGGCAGAGAATTCAAAAGGAGCAGCATGGAGAGTGTATGGAACTGGATGCCAGATCCACTTGCATTCCAGAATTACAGATACAATTACCCACCTAAAAGGAACTACAACTACGACAGGCAACTGCCCTACAACAATCAGTACTGGTCAGAACAAACTCATTATGTCCACGCATAATGGGCTTGCCGAAAAAGTCTCCCATTCAAACTATCACTAATAGAGTAACCTCATTCATCTTTGCCAACATACAAGGACTGAAAACAAGAACAAACAACAAAGTACAGTTCATAAATGGCCTCACGGAGTCAAATGCAGTATTTGGAGCTTTCACAGAAACCCATGCAGGGGAATTGTTGGACAGTGAGATCTGGATTCCAGGATGTAACCTATACAGGTGTGATAGGAAAATTAGGTCACATGGAGGAGTGGGTCTGTATATTAGGGAAGACCTTGTATGCTCGGAGCTCCTAAACGTTACAAATGAGGTGGTAGAGGTACTGGGATTAAAAATAGAGAAAATAAATTTAGTGATTATTCTAATATACAAACTGCCAGATGCAACGGCTGAGGAATTCACAGAACAGATAAGCAAAATAGAGAAAATAGCCTTGATAATTTGGAGAACCCGATACCTGATATTATCTTCCTAGGTGACTTCAACTTGCCTAGTCTCAGGTGGAAAATAGCAAACAGTAATATTATACCAGGAAATCTATCAGGACCTAACCAACCACAAATTAGAGAACTACTTAGATTCTGTGACAAATTTTCACTCAATCAGCAGATATCGGAGCCAACGAGAAATGAAAATATTCTAGATCTGGTCTTTACGAACAATGAAGACATTATCAGAGACATTACGATATCAGATACCACATACTCAGATCACAAGCTCATTGAAGTGCAAACGATCATCAATACTCAGAATAGACCTAAAACGTTGATAAAGCGAGAGGGGCTATTCAGTAAATTCAATTTTAATAATAAAAGGATAGACTGGGAGATAATAAACAGGGAACTTACAAACATTCCATGGGGAACTGTTCTAAGTAATACAAGTCCTACAGAAGGAATAGAAAAACTGACTTCAGAAGCGTATCAAGTCTGAAACATGTTCCTTTGAGGAAAGCCAGAAAGAGATCTAACGTAGAAAGAGAACGCAGACGACACTATAAATGCAGGAAAAAAATAACGGAACTGCTTGTGCAGACACGAATTTCCCGTCAAAGAAGGAATAATTTAAATAGGGAGGTTGAAGAAATCGAGCGGAAATTGAAACACTCATATGAAACTGAAGAAAGGCAGTTAGAACAGAAAGCAATTCAGGAAATAAAGAAAAATCCAAAATATTTCTTCTCATATGCGAAATCAAAAGCAAAAACCACTGCCAGTATTGGACCTATTCGTACAAGTGAAGGCTCATACACGGAGGATGACAAAGAAATTAGTGAAATCCTAAAAAAGCAGTATGAGGACATGTTTAGCACTCCAATAAACAACATGAAGGTGGAAGATCCAGACAATTTCTTTATGCGGGATATTCAAACCCCTGTAAATATAACTGATATAAACACGAGCGCACTAAATTTTGAAAGAGAAATTGAAAACATGCCCATGCACTCGGCCCCAGGTCCAGACTCGTGGAATTCAATATTTATAAAGAAATGCAAAGTGCCGGTAGCACAGGCACTCAGTATAGTGTGGAGGAAGAGCTTGGACACGGGGGAGATACCAGATGCACTTAAAGTAGCAGACATAGCCCCTCTACACAAGGGAGGGAGCAAAGCATTGGCAAAGAATTATAGACCAGTTGCACTAACATCGCATATCATAAAAGTATTTGAGAGAGTGATTAGGAGTCAGGTCACCAATTTCATGGAGACCAATGACCTTCACAATCCAGGCCAACATGGATTTCGAGCGGGAAGATCGTGCCTCTCACAGCTACTTGAGCACTACGACAAAGTCACTGAGGCATTAGAAGAAAAACAGAATGCTGATGTGATATACACGGACTTCGCAAAGGCTTTTGATAAATGTGACCATGGCGTGATAGCACACAAAATGAAGTCAATGGGAATAACCGGTAAAGTAGGACGCTGGATACTCAGTTTTCTGTCAAACAGGACTCGGCGAGTAACGGTCAACCATATAAAATCTAGTCCAAGTGCAGTTAAAAGCTCTGTACCTCAGGGTACAGTCCTTGCACCGCTGCTTTTCCTTATTCTCATATCAGATATAGACAAAAATACAAGTCACAGCTTCGTATCATCCTTTGCAGATGACACAAAAATCAGTATGAAAATTACCTCGGCTGAAGACATTGAAAAACTTCAAGCTGATATTAATAAAGTTTTCAACTGGGCATCAGAAAATAACATGATGTTTAACAGTGATAAATTCCAGGTACTCAGGTACGGTAAAAATAAGGACCTTAAACATAATACAGAGTACAAAACACAATCAAATATACCCATAGTAGGAAAACAGCATGTAAAGGATTTGGGAATAATAATGTCTGACGACCTAACGTTTAAGGAGCATAACCAAGCAAATATTGCGACAGCCAGAAAAATGATAGGATGGATTACGAGAACTTTCAAATCCAGAGATCCCATCACAATGGTTGTACTCTTCAAGTCACTTGTGTTGTTCCATCTTGAGTACTGCTCAGTACTTACTTCCCCCTTCAGAGCAGGAGAGATTGCTGAAATAGAGGGAATACAGAGAACATATACGGCACGCATAGACGCAATAAAGCACCTAAGTTGTTGGGATCGTCTCAAAGCCCTCCAAATGTACTCATTAGAAAGAAGACGAGAGAGGTATAAAATAATATACACCTGGAAGATACTGGAGGGCCAAGTATCAAATCTACACAGTAAAATAACAACGTACTGGAGTGAACGACATGGAAGAAAATGTAGAATAGAACCAGTGAAGAGCAGAGGTGCCATAGGCACAATCAGAGAACACTGTATAAACATCAGAGGTCCGCGGTTGTTCAACGTCCTCCCAGCAAGCATAAGAAATATTGCCGGAACAACCGTGGACATTTTCAAGAGGAAACTAGATTTATTCCTCCAAGGAGTGCCGGACCAACCGGGCTGTGGTGGGTATGTGGGCCTGCGGGCCGCTCCAAGCAACAGCCTGGTGGACTAAACTCTCACAAGTCAAGCCTGGCCTCGGGCCGGGCTTGGGGAGTAGAAGAACTCCCAGAACCCCATCAACCAGGTATCAACCAGGTATTGTGAAATGAGTCTATGCTATACTTGTAAATTGAAAAAAAACACTTCAATTTATGGATGAAATACTAAAAAAAAAAATCAGAACGATTGTAAAAGTGAAAGTAGAATATACAGTAGTTATGGTGCCGAAAGGGTGTTTGAAGTTCACTTTTATGAGTTGTGGATTGATGAAATAATTTACTTTAGAGGGTACTTAGGGGGAAAAATAATGCTTCAAGTGTAATGAACACTAAAGAATTCCTGGTCCATCCAACATGGCATTGAGAATGCTCGTTCAACTTTGAGCCCTTCCGACTTACATTTTGCATCAGATACGTAACAGAGGTGCTTTGCTAATTGTCAAGGAATTCATGTAACTGCTTTCTGCAACCTGCCCAGGGTGTCGGGGCATAACGTAAAGTGTGCACCTTGACTCGTCTCGCTTCACACTGTGCCTCATTTGAAACCCATACAAATTGTAGAAATGAACAGAAGGGGGCTGTCTAGTGTTTTGCTCAGAGGATTTTCACCCACCCTAAAAACCTTATTCAAACTGTCACTCAGTTGCTCCCTTAGCAAGAGTACCCTAGTAGGCCACAACTACCCTAAAATGGAGGAGGGCAAATGTTACATGTGCTGCAGAGCAGTATGAGATGGAGCTTCAGGGGAGGGAGGTAATGTCTTGGGAGGCCCAAAATAGATACTCTGCTCCTACCAGAAGAGGTAGGAAGCAGAGTTTTCAAAGAAAGCCACTAAAATTCAACTCAAAGGTGGCCTAGTCAGGAAAGTATTGAGGTCACCCACGTTATTTCACTTCCAAAGCTAGAGCCCTGAAGTCAGCATAGATTGTGAAGTTAAATTATGCCATATACAGTACTGTGTTCATTTTCTGCATTATAGGTTTTTTGTGGTAGTTTTGCCAAAGACCTTTCAGATTTATAGATTACAAATACTTTATACAATAGATTGTAAATTTTGTTTGTATATTTTTTAATGAAGACTAAACCACACGCCAGAAGGTGAGATGATGATGACAATGTTTTGGTCCATCCTGGACCATTATCAAGTCGACTGCGATGGGAGCGATGGAGGCACGGGCATTAAAGTTAAGCAAGAGAGAGTGGTGAGGAGGAGGAAATTCCTAGAGGAAGGTAAGAGCAAGGCAAAAGGTACGGATGAGATGGGTGCTTGCTCTTACCTTCCTCTAGGAATTTCCTCCTCCCCACCTCTCTTTCTTTACTTTGATGCCCGTGCCTCCCTCGCTCCCATCACAATCGACTTGATGATGGTCCAGGACGGACCGAAACATCGTCGTCTCCTCATCTTCCGGTATGTGGTTTAGTCTTCTTATCTGCAGCCACGTTATTGTGACTCATTGTCTGCATATTTTTTAGTATTTTGAGATGAGCTGACATTAGGTACTAGGGATACCTTTCTCGAGCATTCAGATGCAAGTTAACCTTATCTAGTCTATATGGTGAAGTAAACTTGTGTCCAATAAGTCTTGCCAAAGATTTATTTTCTGCACCAGTAATTTCCCATTAAAATATGGTAACACTAACGGTGTTCGTATTATTTGCAGACGTGTGTGGTTGTAGGTAGTGGAGGCAGCGACCCCCCTGGAGTAGATCGTATGTTCTATGCCCTGGAAGTGTTTTGTGAGAACTTGGAGTCTGAGCTCCTGCCCCACCTGCCAGCCCTCATGGAGAGACTCTTTGCTGTGCTGGCTGCTCGCACATCTGTCCACATGAAGGAGCTAGCCATTAGTGCCATTGGTGCCACTGGTATGTTTCATTTCCTGGAATTTTGTTGCATTGGTTACCTGATTATGTGGTTGATAACCAAGATTTATGGGTTGAATTAGTGTGTAATTTACTACAGCAAATTTGAGAGTGGAACATTTAGCATCAATCATGAGCATGTCGCTGAAAGAAATATTCTTGTCATTTTTCACTATTGCCAATCACAACATACCTGGAGAGGGTGTCGGGAGTTCTACTCCCCGAGCTTGAATAGTGATAACTTGGTCCAACTAATCTCTTGTGTTATCCCACAGCTAATGCAGCCAAGGAACACATGTCACCTTACTTCCAGCAGATTGTGGAAATGTTGAAGGGCTATCTCACTGTAGACCAGTCTGAAGAAACTATGACCCTTCAAGTTCAATCCATTGGTAAGTTGACAGTTTTACATATTCGAGGTATTATTTTATATGTAAATACGTTAGGCACTTTTTAGTTTATGAAGAAAGTGGACTGTATTTTTTGGAATACAGACAAAACAAAATAGACAAAATCATGTGACAAAAGAAACACAGGCTACATGGTGGGGTCATCCTTTACTTCAAAGATACTGTACTCATCTGCACTGAGCTGTTAAACACCACAAATGATATGGTGGAAGTGATGATAATCAAAATGGAACCTGAACATGATTGTTATTGTCCATGTATATAAGTCATCAATGGCAAATTCTCAGCAGTTTAATCATCTCCGTGCTGCGTGGCTTTTGTGACATTCTGGTGGTGCACCAAAATTGAAGTGCTACCAAAAAATTTTTTTACATTTCTTTGAAAATTGTTAAAATCCCTTCCCTGAACATGTTAAAAAAAAAACAAAAAAAAACTGGCTGTGGTGACATGGAGAAGTTGCGATGTGACATCATCAGGACGTATTTGTCCATGCCGGAAGCTCCTGGAGGTGGTTGTGTTCGCCTGTGCGGGAAGTTCCCGAAGGCAGTTGTGTTTGCCTGTGCAGGAAGCTCCCGGAGGCAGTAGTGTTTGCCCGTGCAGTACGCGATCGAACGTGGCTGGTTCGATCTTCTCCTCCACTCTTCGCGTCTGGTCATTTTGAAGCGGGTTTATCACCACTTGTATGGTGATCGGGTGGCTTCTTTGATGGTGTCCCATCTGCGAGTTTCGTCTCGACGACTGTATGAAGTTTTCTGGAGGTCCTTTCAGCACATTTTGTCTCTTTGTAGGTTGCCTTCGATTTCTGATTGGGTTGTTTTGTCTGTTCTTTCTTGGTTGCTTCAGGACTATCATCTTATGCCAAATACTGTCACCTTGTATCGTGCGGCACTGGTGGAGCCGCTTCAGCTTGCATTTGGGGTTGGATGTCACATCTGCTCCTTTACGCAAGCTTTCTCAGGCGTTGTTTCACCTCCGGCCTGCTCATGCACTGCCTGAACCGCCCTGGTCATTGGACCGGGTGCTCTCTCTCCTCGGTTTGTGGTGGCCCCCTCGGTTCTGGATTTTTTTTCAAAGGCTCTCTTTCTTGTTGGCAAGAAAACTTACACTGGGGGTCGGGTCGGGGAGCTTCGTGCTCTCCTCTGGCGCAGGGGTTTCTGCTCTTTTGATCCTGGTGGTTGTTTTGTTCATTTGCAGCAGTCTCCCTCTTTTCTGGCGAAGAATGAGGCTGCTGCTTTCCGAAGGGAGTCCTTGGGTTGGTTCAGCCAGGAGGAGTATCATGTTTTGTGTCCGGTTGCGGCTCTTCAACGTTATTTGTGCGCCATGGCTTCCTTGGCAAGGGACACGCTTTGGTGGACCCGGTTTCCCTTCTGTGTTCCAGGGCGCGGGTCTCCCAGGTCGTCTGCAGGATTATTCGGTCCAGCCAGCCTGTGGTCTGTCCCCATGCTCATGACGTTCGTAGGTTCGCGGCTTTGGCTGCTGTTTTTGGTAATATGTCCTGGGCAACCCGTTCTCGCAAATTTAATAAGTCAATATTGTCTTATTAAATATGTGCATAGGTGACATACTTAACATAATAGATACCCTTAAAAAGATTCATAGAAAACACCGACCTTACCTAACCTACTTAGTATGTTAAGATAAGCATCTTATTGCTTCGTAATTACAATTATTACCTAACCTATAATAGGTATAGGTTAAGTAATAATTGTAATTACGAAGCAATAAGATGCTTATCTTTAGATACTAACAAGGTTAGGTAAGGTCGGTGTTTTCTATGAATCGTTTTAAGGGTATCTATTATGTTTAGTATATCACCTATGCACGTAGTTAATAAGTCAATATTGACTTTACAAATTTGCGAGAACGGGTTGATCCTGGGATGACATTCGGGCACGGGGCTTTTGTAGGTCGAACAGGGTTCTGGCCGCCTGCACGGGTCCCTATTCTCTTTTATCTTTGGTTAGGTAGCTCCAGGGCACATAAGGGGCTCTTCACAGAAAACCGGCGTTGAATGTAATGAAACGCAGTTTTCTGGGTGAGACCCGGAGGCTCCCCCTGGCATCGCTCCCTCTCTGGTCAGCATTTTTTTTGTTTTTGATATTCAGCCTCTGAACTGAGGAGAGTAGCCTGCATGGAGGTCTGGGACCCTCCCCTGTGCCCCTCTTGGGGAGGGGGGATTGTGCAGACGGATGTAATTACCTAAGTGTAGTTACAGGATAAGAGTTACGCTCGTGGTGTCCCGTCTACCCAGCACTCTTTGTCATATAACACTTTGAAACTACCGATGGTTTTGGCCTCGTGCTTTGGATGTGCGGCGGTTGTGGTTTAATATATGCACATCAGCCTGGTATATCTCCGGGATCCTCCGGGTCTCGCCCAGAAAATGGCGTTTCATTACATTCAACGCTGGTTCTTTATATTACATTTACTGTGATCAGGGAACACAATATTAGAAGGAAAAAACATTTTTTTTTGTTGGACGCTGGAGGACGTCAAGTATAATGGGGGATGCACTGCAGGGGTTAAAACCTCTTCCTACAAATTAATCACTGCTCCAATTTCTCCAATTCCACCTCCAATAATAAATTTGACTTGTACTCATTGCAACTTTCTCACCGAATCTCCTGGACACGTTACACCCTACAGAGATGTGCTGACCTGGGGGATGCATTTATTGATTACCCTGATGCACTCAGTTTTGTTTAATAAAGGTGCCTAGATCATTTCTGGTTTGATGTATGAGCTGAGTTATGTTAATGTTGTCAGGTCTTCCACATACCTCACTTAAGATTCCAGTAGAGTATGCTATAGGATGCTATTTACAACCATGTGCTCACCAAACTTATGGTTGGATGTAATCTGATAACCTTTTTAAGGAGATAGAACCTCCAAATGTTGCTTCAAAATATTCTAAGGAAAAATTACTGTTCTTTCAAAAGTGTTTACATGCAAGAGGAGAACAATGCATCAGAAGTGCAGGGTTCATTACACTCGCCTGGGCTCTAGGAGACTCGAACCCTGGGCATGAACTCTATTGAGGTAAATTTTTTTCATATTAGGAAATGGCCGCGCTCTAATATTTCCTGTGGGAGAATTTGCTCACCTACCCAGTGTATCATTATTTCTCTTAGCAGTTCCATCTTCACCATTCCCATGTGCAATAATAGACCATAGTGCTGAATAATCCCGCCATTTTGCTAAAAATTACCTCTTTATATTGTCTGTTAGATTTGGGACCTGCCCTAAACGCTGTGCTTACTGGTGGCTTTACAAGAATGTGAACACATCATGCTATGTACTCTCATAAACATCAAGTGAGCTCTATAAGCCTTATGTGTATAAATACTCTTGTTGCCTGTTCCCCGACACAATAAATATGATTATTATTATTATTATTATTATTATTATTATTATTATTTATTAGCTCTCCATTGTCAAGTTTCTGCCAATTACAAATATTTATGTTGTTATGGATGGCCGACCCTCTTGTGATCCCCGGACATATATACCTTAGTGTATATGCATACTACAATGTTAAGTTTGCTCTTTGTTGTATTTCAGACACTCTAGGTCAATTAGCACGGTGTATGGGTGTAGAAAATTTTACAGTATATGCACCAGACTGTGTGACACTAGGTTTGGGTCTCATGGAACGCAAGGATGATCCAGATGTACGCAAAACCTGCTATCTCTTGTTTGCATCCCTGGCATCCGTCATGAAAGCCGACATGGCCCCACACCTTCCCAAGATCATGGAACGCATGATGCTCTCTCTGAGGAGCACGGATGGCGTTGTGGTAAGCATTATTCTCTCTACAGTATCAACAAATCAATGTACAGTAATGTATACAGCACTACAAATATATTGTCAATGTGTTTAATATATTATTGAATTACATTATTATTATTATTATGTTCAATAATTACACGAGTCATTGTTACATTTACGTCACGTAAATGTAATAGTGACTGATCGAAATAGTCGTGTTTGATGAATATTGTGGTTTCGACAGACACATTTCAAAGATGACGAGAGTGGTCTACCAACAACCATTGAGGGATTGAGTGAGTCTGAGGAAGAGGAAGAGGGAGAGGTAGATGTGCTGGGTAACGAGGAGGGTGAAGACGAGGATGTAGCTGGTTATTCGGTGGAGAATGCTTTTCTGGAAGAGAAGGAAGATACATGTGTTGCTCTACGTGAACTATCACTCCACTGTGGGTAAGTGTTTAGGCCTCGCCACATGGGAGAGATTCTTTATTCTCTCCATGTGTTATCTTGAGAATTATTCCTTGTATTGGTTTCAGATTTACAATACTTGTGAACATAATGGAAGTTCCTATTGAAATTTGTGGCTTGCATTAGTTCTGAGGATCAACATCCCAACAGCGAGGTGTCTGATCTGGCCTCCTAGCTGGTAGTCTTGTCACACACTGGATGTGGTAACTTGCAGCCTGACATGTGATAATGAATCGTGTGATTGTGATATGAATCACAGCCTCGTTGACCAGGTATCCTGTGAAGGTGTTTATCAAGTTCTCTATTAACACTGTCAGAAGTTGGCCAGTTATGCCCCTTGTGTTTAGAGGGAGAGTGTTGACAATTCTTAGGCATTTAATGTTGATAAAGTTCTCTCTCAGCATACCTGTTGTACCTCTTGTTTTTCAAGAGCCATTTTGTGGTTCCTGTGATGCCTTCTCGTCTCTTGTGGTGTTATTTCTGTCTTGAGAGTTTGGAACCAGTCAATTTAATATTTTCCAGATGAAATTATTCTCTCTCTCTCTCTCTCCTACCTGCACTCCAGAACATACAGATTTAAACATTTTAACACTTTCACACTCTTGGCGCTCAAAAAAAAATAATACCCTAGATGCTTTCGGCGCTCCGCGCGCCTACGCGGTAAGACCGAAAAAGTGTACACTCTTTTTACTGTCCTGATAATAATTGAAGGCGCACGTATTTAAATTTGGTATCACTGTGTTCGCAATAAAATTGTCTATAAGAACATATCTATAAAATGCCGCCAAACCATAAGGACTATCAACACCAAATAAAAAACTATTCAGATCACTCGCCAAGAGCGCCAAACAGCAACAAAATGTTTCCACTCTCTTAATGGTTGCGAAGCCTACAGTTGTCCTACATCGCTAATTGTGGTATCATTGGAATTGCAATAAAATTCTCTACACGGACATATGCATATAAATATAGATTCAGTGTCGTAGCCCACCCAAAACAGTGTGGGAAGTGGCCGAAGTGTTACCCGCGGCAGCATATCGGCGAAACTCGCTTTGAAAAGTGTATATTCAATTCACTGTCCTGACATTATTTGTCGATGTATGTATTTCATTTTTGTACCAATGTGCTCGCAATAGAATGTTCTATAAGAACATAAGTATTAAAGGTCACATAAGGATGCGTTCGACCGGCAACATATATAAAAACTACATCGATTACGCTCGTCGTGTCAATAATACAATTGTTTTACCACGATGATTCACTGCCACGCCGTTTTCTTTTATAAGCTGTTCGGCTATTAGAGAAAACGTAAATTTCATGGCAAACATTTGTATACTATTCCCAAGTTGATCGGATAATAAATGGATTTTATACAAATATTTTTTCGATGGACTACAGGCGTCGTCTGTTATGCGGAAACGTAAGAAAATACGGTGACGACTCATGGATAATCCTAAGCGCGAAAGTGTTAAGTGGTCCCAATGTTGCACCCTGAGAGGATATGCTTCAGTCTTTGTATCGAAGCAGCAACACAGTTTGAGATGGATATGGTATCCCAGAGAAAGAGGATGAAGGCTGGATGAACTATTTTTTCCTTGACTGTCATAAATTTGTTACTATGTAACATAGTAAATTTATAATAAAAACAATTAATGTTAAACATAATTTTTTTACTATGTAACAATGGTTTGCATCAATTATTCCATCTGTTTTATATGCTAAGTTCTATATGGTATTAAAATTGTGTATAACAAGTGTCATTTATGGAATTTTCATGGAATTTCAGAGATGCATTCCTGCCTTATATGGACAAGAGTGGGGAAGAGGTGTATAAAATGCTGAACTACCCAAGTGAAGATGTTCGGCAGGCTGCAGTTGGTGCGATGGCACAGTTTGTCATCAGTCTAGCCAAGAGCTCGACGCCAGAAGCAGCTGAAGGTCAGGATCTGGGTTCCTTCAATTATAATGTTCTAGCTTTGAAAGCTGTTTTATGCAATTTTGACAAATTTTATATTTTGTTTTGTTTATATTTTTATTAATTTAAGCTTATAGTATATTGTGGGGTGATGAAGGTGCATGTTTGAACTCTATGCCGTAGAGTAACACTTGCACTAAAATGTGTTAGTTTTCAAGGATGTTGACATGGCATCCTACTAAAAACAAAAGAGGAATACAGGTTAATAATGTTGTAATAAGATCAGATTAAGAGTTCCATGGTTCACCCAAGATAGTAGTGAGTTTGGAAGGGAAGGTCCTCTAACAGTGATGTGTAAACAAATCCGACAAGCCTTAATGAGCATTTGAACCTAGGCACTGGGTGTTCCCAGGCGCGCTCTAGTCGACTGCACCATGAATGAGGCTCGAACCTATTCACTGGGTGTTCCCAGGTGCGCTCTAGTCGACTGCACCATGAATGAGGGCATGAACCTGTGCACTGGGTGTTCCCAGGTGCGCTCTAGTCGACTGCACCATGAATGAGGGCTCGAACCTGTGCACTGGGTGTTCCCAGGCACGCTCTAGTCGACTGCACCATGAATGAGGGCTCGAACCTGTGCACTGGGTGTTCCCAGGCACGCTCTAGTCGACTGCACCATGAATGAGGGCTCGAACCTAGGCACTGGGTGTTCCCAGGCGCGCTCTAGTCGACTGCACCATGAATGAGGGCTCGAACCTGTGCACTGGGTGTTCCCAGGCACGCTCTAGTTGACTGCACCATGAATGAGGGCTCGAACCTAGGCACTGGGTGTTCCCAGGCGCGCTCTAGTCGACTGCACCATGAATGAGGGCTCGAACCTAGGCACTGGGTGTTCCCAGGCACGCTCTAGTCGACTGCACCATGAATGAGGGCTCGAACCTGTGCACTGGGTGTTCCCAGGCACGCTCTAGTCGACTGCACCATGAATGAGGGCTCGAACCTATGATCCTATGTGCCCAGTGCATAGGTTCGAACCCTCGTCAAGGCTCCTGTTGAATTTGTTCATTGATCTATCACGTTAATGTGATTTCTATGTGTACTGATGTTTAAAAGCAACCATTTGTTCTTGATGGTAGGTCTTGTCTAAACAATTGAAAACTTCTGAATGATAAGTTGTTAAAATTATGAATAGGAAATGTAAAACAAATTTCAGTCCCTTATACCTGGGCTGTATGGGGTCTTGAAACATGGACCTCCGTGTGAGGCCGAAGCTCTATCTAAAGTATCTATTTTCAAGCTTCAGTGTTAAGATCCATTTTAGTAGTCAGGTATATTTAAAGAATTGTTGATTGTAGAATTAAGAGATTTTATTACCTAATATTTGTTATTTCTTTTGATAGTGTTCATGTTTACTGTAGGTGACCAACATATGTACTTTTAATTTAATTTTGTTAATTTTAAGCAATATATTTAAATAAATTTTTAATTTAAATGTTTTATTATAATTTTAGATAATTATCTTCCAACTATTTTTTTGCTAGGTTTTAAGAAATGGATTCAGGTGTTCATACCCAAGTTGTCGGAGTTGATACGCACCGACGAGGAGAGGTCGGTGGTGATGGCGTGCCTTGAGGCGTACGCTGAAGTGTTAAAGGAAGTGGGCACTAGAGTGCTTGTACCACAGGGCCACCTAGAGGCCATTATCAACTGTGTCAAGGATGTTATGCAAAAGAAAGTAAGTTGATTTGCTAGCGCAGTTTACAACTGTACATTGAATGCATGTCATTTTATTTTATTTTATTTTATATATCTTATTTTTCTGTGATTCCTGCCGCCATTTCAGAAAATAAATTTGTTTGTCAAATATATTGGACTATAATTTTAAACTGGCCCAAGACAAGCTAGTCTTCTAAAAGTAATGTGTGTATTTTGCTTTGGCTGGCTTGGCTTGAGTGAAGGAGGCATATGAATAGTTGTATCTGGAACTTCTGACCAAACTCTCTTCCACTTCAAAAGTTTCCTACAGGCAGAAATTGTCTGGCCTTAAAATGTGGTTACTATATGTAAATGATATCAAATTGGTGTCCTCATAAATATTACTACTGGGCCCCAGTCAACTCATTGTTAGTAGCTGGGTAATATGGTAACAATAATTAATCTGCATTTATATATTTTTTGGGTTCTTGCCCCACTCTTAACCACTCCCTTTTATAGAAAAGATAGGTAAATTGGCCTAAAAACTACTTATATATCTACTTGGTTTAATATTTTTGAAGAGAGGAGAGGAGTAGAAACTTGTAGTCTTGGCTTTAAATGTACCTTTAGTTATACATAAGCTTCCCCCACCACTCCAGTGGAATTTTCTGGGGTGTGAATGAATAGTCGTATTGGTTTAGGTAATTCAGTTGGCTGGTGTGGTCACGGTATTACCAAAATGTTCTGGGTTTAACTGTAAGGTTACCATTCTGTCATCAGTCTAGAATGCCTCGGTCATCGAGCAGCTTGCTGATTCGTTATTCATTTAACGAGCTAATAATTTATCTGGCTTAACTACAGTGTTTACTGCTAATAGACATCCACTTTTTCTATTGGTTATTTTGCTTCATTCATATAGGAATTCACAAAGAGTAAGGAGTTTAATAGCTGTCAGTCCACTATTGAATTAGTAGACTGTCAACTGCAATAACTCGTCTGTATTAAATATACTCTGTGGATTGTTATTAAGATCCATATGCATTATGTATTATTCATCATTAATTTGCCTATGGAAAGGTTATTATATCTAGATGAATCAGAATTTTCTATATTTCAGTGAATTAATGAACCTAATTTCTCTGAGAACAGTAATTTTTTCGTACAAGCAGTCCTGCTAAATAATATTGTGGATTATATACACTTACGTAAGTCTTCCCATCTTAGAAAGGATTGAGATGCCTATCTAGATTTCATTGATGCCTATCTAGATTTCATTGATACTTCAAATAAAGTATAAAAAACTGATGTTGGATTGGCACCTTAAAGTTTCTCACATAATTTTAGCAGTTTGTGATCATTTCCCACAAATTACTTGAAAATTCAGTATTTTATTCAGTTAAATATCACAGACCCAAAAGTGTTGGGGCTAAAATCATAATAAGTTTACTACTCAGGCAATCCCAGTAGGAGTGCCCTATGGTTTTCAATCTGTTTTTGTTTTTCACAATATAAGCAGAATCTTCATTCCTTCAAATGAGCTTGGCAAACAGGGATGCTCGTGCCATATCTGATCCTTCTGTGTTAATCAGTGAAGGATGTTATAAAGTAATGCACAAGATTGATATCCGTATATATGTCCCCGTATATATGTCTTACATATATACGGGGCTCACATTTGCTTCCTCAAGTACTGTACCAGTAAACAGGTGCAGTAAAAAAAAAAAAAAAATCATGGGCACGCATATACACGATAAACCATCTAAACTACTTTATTGGGATCATTTCAAAGGTCTCAAAATAAAATGTACTATGTTGAAAGGAGATGAGAAGTATATTGAATAATGAATACATGGAAAATATTAGAGGGCCAGGTCCTAAATTTACACAGTAAAATAACATACTGGGGGGAATCTTGAGGTTATCTCGAGATGATTTCGGGGCTTAGCGTCCCCGCGGCCCGGTCCTCGATCAGGCCTCCTTTTTGCTACACACCCCCAGGAAGCAGCCCATAGCAGCTGTCTAACTCCCAGGTACCTGTTTACTGCTAGGTAACAGGGGCATCAGGGTGAAAGAAATATTTGGCCCATTTGTCTCTGCTTCACCGGGGATCGAACCCGGAACCTCACGACTATGAATCCGAAGTGCTGTCCACCCAGCTGTCAGACTCCCCTAAGGAGGATATGGATGGAATAGAGAATAGAGCCAGTGAAGAATAGAGGTGCCATAGAGGTCCACAAGGGCTTCATCACGGCCCTTGTGGATTTGTTCATAGGTCCATGGTTGTTCTGTATCCTCCCAACAAGCATAAGAAATATTACCACAACAAAAGTGAACTCTATATGGAAGCACGGAAAAATTTTCTGCAAAATGTGCTGGACCAACCGGGTTGTAGTGGTTATGTGGGCCTGCGTGCCGCTGCAAGCAACAGCCAGTTGGACCATGCTTTCTCAAATCAAGCCTGGCACCAGGCTGGGCTTGGGAGTACAACTCCCCGAATCCCATTCGGGTATAATTCAGGTACCTGGTATTTGTTCATGTTAAAAAAACATCTCTGAGTGGTTTGAGTATTTGTGACCATGTTATAGTGGGGTTCCTTCGGTGTGTGTGGTGTCTGTTACCCCTTATCTTCTCCACCAAGATGGAGGTCTGACAATTGAGCGCAGAAGGCTTCGGATTCATAGTCCTGAGGTTCCAGGTTCGATTCCCGGTGGAGGCGGAAACAAATGGGTAGATTTTCTTTCACCCTGATGCCCCTGTTACCTAGCAGTAAATAGGTACCTGGGAGTTAGACAGCTGCTATGGGCTGCTTCCTGGGGGTGTGTAGCAAAAAGGAGGCCTGGTCGAGGACCGGGCCGCGGGGACGCTAAGACCCGAAATCATCTCAAGATAAACAATGATAGGAGGGGGGCAGGACCCTGGCTCCTGCTTCCTGTAGACCAGTGTTTCCCAACCTTTCTTGATCCATGCCCCACCTGAGCACCTAAAATTGTTTAATGTTCCCATTGGTTGAAAAGCTTAAGAAAAAAAAAGGGGGGGTCCAATATGCCATCAGGAGAATTGAGTTTCAATTTTGCGGTCTTTTTAAACCTCAAAATTCAGACTTGTACGAAAGAATGCAATAAAATGTATGATTTTAAATGACAATAAGTAATATATATTTGCATTGCAATAAATGACAGTGAAATAAATTTGTTAGAATTAACTACAAATTCCTATAAATAACATCAAACTTGGAGCGTCCAAAACAAATTTAAGTAAATTCTGGAATATAAAATTAACATCTGTGCAATCCTTGCACTTGGCATCTGCTGCAAATTTAATCTCAGGTCATCACAGTTTGTGATATCCAGTCTATTTCTTTTATTGTTTAAAAGAACAAAATCACTTATAGCACTAAAACATGCAATCAAATATGAACTCGGAATGACAACAACAATTTTCTTGCTAAATTACTTGTTTGGGTATTTTGTGACTGTTTCATCACAGCCATGGCATCGTTCCTTTTATTTTGAATAAAGTTTTAATTGGGTCGTCATTTTGCAGTTTTTGTTCTCGTAGTTTTACAACAAGTTTTAAGAAGCTTGTCTTCTTAACCCCTTAACTGCGTTGCCTCCAAATGTGACACCCCCGCAGTGCGCAGGAAATAAATTCTCTGGAAAAAATTATTTTTTCTTTTTTAAAGTGTCAAAAACCCTTCCCTCAGTATGGGTATGTAAAAAAAAAGTCGAAATTGTACTTACTTTGGCTGCTATGGGGTCCGGAAGTTGGGGCGTGACGTCATCATTCCCTGTGCGCCCGTGCCATAAGCTCTCGGGGGCGGTGGGGCACTCGGGGCGGGGTGCGTGTGTTGCCGCGAATATATTTTCGTTCATTTTTTGCGCACCTTTCCAAATACATTTTCATTGTTTTTATGTGCCAATCCAATGTATAATGAACACGTACACTATAATATCGCAGTACAACATCCGTACCGTCCGTAGACACTGTGTTACGTGCATGAAACTTGTGTACACATATGCAGCACATATTTACTATGTATCATGCTAATTTGTGTATATATACAATCTATTTACACACTATACACTGTCACACACTATATACATTCACCATCAACACGTTCAGAACACCGCGAGTGAGAGCTGCCACACCCAGCCAGCCCTCCCTCACTTCTCCAACATTGTATTCGCCAACTTTGCCCCTCCCAGCATACAGTTATTCACACCAATGTTTCATGTTCATTTATGTATATTTACAACATATGTACACACTATACACTGTCACACACTATATACATTTACCATCAACACATTCAGAATATCGCGTAGCAGCTGCTTCGTATGGGCCAATAGCAGCTGCTTCGTATGGGCCAATAGCAGCTGCCTCGTATGGGCCAATAGAAGCTGCCTCGTATGGGCCAATAGCAGCTGCCTCGTATGGGCCAATAGCAGCTGCTTCGTATGGGCCAATAGCAGCTGCCTCGTATGGGCCAATAGCAGCTGCTTCGTATGGGCCAATAGCAGCTGCCTCGTATGGGCCAATAGAAGCTGCCTCGTATGGGCCAATAGCAGCTGCTTCGTATGGGCCAATAGCAGCTGCCTCGTATGGGCCAATAGAAGCTGCCTCATATGGGCCAATAGCAGCTGCCTCGTATGGGCCAGTAGCAGCTGCCTCGTATGGGCCAATAGCAGCTGCCCCGTATAAGCCAATAACAGCTGCCCCGTATGGGCCAATAGCAGCTGCCCCGTATGGGCCAATAGCAGCTGCCCCGTATGGGCCAATAGCAGCTGCCTCGTATGGGCCAATAGCAGCTGCCCTGTATGGGCCAATAGCAGCTGCCCCGTATGGGCCAATAGCAGCTGCCCCGTATGGGCCAATAGCAGCTGCCCCGTATAAGCCAATAGCAGCTGCCCCGTATGGGCCAATAGCAGCTGCCCCGTATGGGCCAATAGCAGCTGTCTCGTATGGGCCAATAGCAGCTGCCTCGTATGGGCCAATAGCAGCTGCCCTGTATGGGCCAATAGCAGCTGCCCCGTATGGGCCAATAGCAGCTGCCCCGTATGGGCCAATAGCAGCTGCCCCGTATGGGCCAATAGCAGCTGCCTCGTATGGGCCAGTAGCAGCTGCCTCGTATGGGCCAGTAGCAGCTGCCTCGTATGGGCCAGTAGCAGCTGCCTCGTATGGGCCAGTAGCAGCTGCCTCGTATGGGCCAGTAGCAGCTGCCTCGTATGGGCCAGTAGCAGCTGCCTCGTATGGGCCAATAGCAGCTGCCTCGTATGGGCCAATAGCAGCTGCCCCGTATAAGCCAATAGCAGCTGCCCCGTATGGGCCAATAGCAGCTGCCTCGTATGGGCCAATAGCAGCTGCCTCGTATGGGCCAGTAGCAGCTGCCTCGTATGGGCCAATAGCAGCTGCCTCGTATGGGCCAATAGGAGCATTTGGCCATGAACACATTCAGAACACCTCGAGTGAGCGCAGCCACACCCAGCCAGTCTCCCTCACTCCAACATCTTACTCGCCAACATTGCTCCTCCCACCATATTGCTATAGTTCTTATTACACACATGTTCTATATACCTATCTACATGTTTTATTTACCAGAACTATGCAAGTAAGCCGGTATTGTGTCCAAACAGTACAGTGGCCACCATACACTGCATGAAAAATCACACAGCAGACGACGCTACGATTACGTCACCTCCCTCACCAAAATAGCTCTTCTCAACATTCTCCTGTTGCTGTTCTTACACTATATACACACACTATATATACCCATGTACATGTGTGTTGCCCATAGCGAACCACTAAGCTAGTATGGTGAGCAAAACAAGAGTGGCAGCCACACACACACAATGAGGCTACCTCAATTCTTGCCCTCCCTCCCTCATCAAAATTCCTCCTTCCACAATACTACGCACAACGCTAATTATAACCACAATCCTGCTCTTATCACAATCCTGGTCACTAATTCCTGTAAATGAATAATTGACCACACGTTTATTTTGAAAAGGAACCTAAGAAATCATTTGAAGATTCCTAGATGAACGAAATAATGCTGTGGAGCTGTGGCTAGCGCTGTGAATATAGTGAACAGCATTGAATCACTGATATTTGAACATTGTACCCAGTCATTATCACACTCAGGCTCTAATATAACACTATCATAGCTAAATAATACAAGTTATATATATATTTTGACATTATTAGGCGATGCTGTGGTCACATGCTGAACAGCAGTGCTATGCGCTCATGCTGCTAGCGCCAGCCTTGGTTGCTCACACACTACTGAGGCTCCCACACCCGGGAATGTGGACCACGATTTTTTTTAAAGATGGCGTCTGTTTACAAGATCCCTGAGGAAGCTGATGTGAACCCCATGTAACCGCGGGAGTTTTGAATGGAACGTGAAAAATACAAATACCTGGAGGCGCGTTGCGCAAACCAGACGTGAGCCTGCAGGCGTGTTGCGCAGTTTAAGGGTTAACTGAGGCAATTATTGCTAACCTCAGAACTTCATATTTAGTTTTGTATTTTGTGAAGTGTGTTTCATGTCAGTACTCATTGCTCCAGTCTGTATTCACCCCACTGCTGAGCTTACTATATTCACTGTTCTGTACTGTGTTATAGAACTATAATCGTTATACCTCTTGTACTTATTGCCCCACATACACCATGAAGTATGCTGCCCCTCTGACACCTAAACTCTCTGATGGAAACCTGTTTGTTCTTTGTTTGCAGACAATGTGTCAAGACATGACAGATGAAGCAAGCAGCGAAGATGAAGGTGAAGCAGAACATGACGAGCTGTTGATAGAATATGCAGGAGAGGTGGTTCCCAGTTTAGGAAAAGCCATGACCCAAGCCGAATTTGCCACACAATTTGCACAGTTGCTCCCGCTTTTTGCGAATAAAACGGTAAGTTATACTAAAAATAATTAATATTGCAGCCCATCCTCCTAGTATGGTAGTACAGTACCTTATCCTCATAGTAACGATTAGGACCATAGTATATACACCGACATACAACAAAATTAGGAAGTAGAAATCAGCATATTGAGTTGGACAAACCAGGAAAACTATTTTCTACTTATGTTGCAAAGACAAACTAAACTAACCTAACCTTCCTAGGCCAAATACATGACATCTGAGGCCTAATATAGTACATGTGTGTGCTGTACTAGGCCTAAAAATGTTTTTTTAGCTTCATTTTTCCGACTATAAAGTGAATAGTATAAGGTTCTTCTAATAGCTTAGAATGGCAATCTTTGTACTATGTACACATAGTAACAAAAACTACAGTTTAACCAGGTGATGGGCTGTATTGTTATCGTTATTAGTATTTTAGTATTTCAAATAATTCGTTGCAGAGGTGTCTTGGTTCTTATTACTCAGGTCTGTCCGAAGGAAGTAAATGTAAAGCGTATGTATTTACCTAGTTAGCGCGACAGAAGAAAGATTATAAAGTGACACCTCCAATATCTGGATCATATCATTCCGTACTCAAATCAGGATTTGCATGAAATGCAGTTTTCATGAAATTACTTCAGTGGGGTAGTGAGGGTAGACTTAGGGAGGATTGGGACACTTCTCTATTGTGTGTCCATAAGTTTTGCAGTAAATGCAGTAAAGTACATAATAAGTGTCCTTTGAGCTGACCTTAGATGGAGAATAGTTATACCAAGATGGCTTACTTGAATATCAATCCAAAAGCTTTGTGCACAAGAGTATTGGTGCAGTCTCCTTTATCTGCAAGGTATAGGTGCGCAGAATGAGGAATACATCGCACAAATTCTTCCACTAGAATAAAGTTGGTTAGGGCCTCAAAAGTATTAAAATGAGTAGATTCTAACCATTTATAGAAATACAGTACCTAGATTTATTTGGGATAAACTCATAATAAGATTGACTTGCAGTTTTATCATAGTCATTGAAGCGTCGGCGATAACACACTCTGGGTGCAAGGTATACATAAAGTACTGCTTATTTCAACACATTGTAGTTCGTTTTAGGGGCAAGAGTACCAAGTGTCAAGGCAGCTCTTCCAGTGAGATGGGCTCAAAGACGTACTGACCATTTGTTCTTAGGCCACTGTAACTGGGTGGCAAGATCTTCAAACGAGGTAAAAAATGTCAACCTCCTTCTCTATGAAAGGCGACATTATCTTAATACAGTGTGAGGGATTGAAACGTATTGGTAGGTCGGCTTCAGTATGCTGTCGCTGCTGGTTGTGTGAGGTTTCGAGTCCCAATTCGTGTCGTCAGTAGTCTAGAGCGGCAGTTACCTCTCTTGTTCTCTTGTTCTACCCCCAGTGCTGTTTCAGCTTTTTTTCTTTTTGGGGTTGTAGCTCTACTTCGTGTTCTAGTAGCTGGAGTCTTTCTTGTTCGCTTTGTCTATGTAAAGCAATTTCTGGCTCTAGGAGCCAGTCTTTCTTGTTGACGTTCTAGCTCAGCTTGTTCTTCATTTCTTTGATGTAATGCAGCTTCTTGTTCTCTCATCTCTCTTCTTTGTTTGTCGGCGGCTGCTCCTGATCTTGCAAGTTCAAGCTTCATTTTCATGCGAGCTAGGACAGATTTGTCTGCAATCTCATACTGTTCAAATTGTTCAAAAGTGATGATATCACTGTCTGCCAAATAATCAAGAATTAGATTATAGATGTTGGTTTTGGTGGCACGACGAGGCACAGACGTGTGATACTCTGAGCTCAATGTTTAACAACACTGCTCTGGTGGCACGCACAAAATTAGCAAGTTCCTTCTCTGGGTTGGAACGAAATGCTACTCTAAGCAAAACACGGTGAATATCAACATATAAATAAAATGAGTAACGGTGGAAGAATTCACTCGTATCCTGTAGGCGAAACAAGTGTTGATTACCAGACTGACATATAAGTGATGTGGCAGCATACTCGAGAGCGATTTTTAATGCACTGTACTAGCAACATTAAGTACTGTACATAATTATCATGAAAGGCAGTACAACAAATAAATGCACAAGATAAATTACTGTACTGAACATTATACGCTGAAATTAAAGTACAGTAAGTCGATAGGCATTAGTGAGAACTTGATGAAAGAAAATAAACAAATGTTTTGAGGTAGTGAAAATGAGAAAAATGTGTTAATCCAGTACTGTAGTAAATTATCTCTACTATTGAGAATAAGAGCAAGAGGTGTCCTACTAATGTTTTGGAAATAAACTGCAGGAGTTATCATTCTTTGTGCTCTTTGAAAAAATAGTAAACTTCCTACCCGAGTAGTTGATGACAGGCTGTGAATGAAGGCTTAGGGGTGCAGTGTGTGTCAGTGCTGACGAGGTTCTGTGTACGAGTCCTAAATGTACAACACTACATGGATGCTAGTGGAACTTAGCCCAATACTTCCTCCTAACCTCGTAATATAAAGTGGAACGAGAATAAAGTTCGGAGACAAACCAAAGTACAATATCTGTACCTGAGGGAGGTGATCTGTCCGAGTCACTTCAGCTGGAGAAAAAAAACATGGGCGAACAACATAAAAAATCAATTATTAAAAGCATGAATTTGTGCATGAAATATCACATAACTAGAAGTCAATCTAATAAACAGATCACAAATTGCTACATCTGTAGTAATTACCCAAGTGTAATTACAGGATGAGAGCTACGCTCGTTGTGTTCCATCTTCCAGTACTGTCATATGACGCTTTGAAACTATCGACGGTTTTGGCTTCCTCCACCTTCTCACTTAACTTGTTCCAACTGTTTACCACTCTGCAAAAGAAAACTTTCTAATGTTTTTTCAGCACCTTTCTTTTCTTAACTTGAATCTGTGTTCTCTTGTTTATGAAGTTGCTGGTTTCAAGAATCGACCAACTTTAAGTTGGTCGATTCCTGTTAGTATTTTTGTAAGTGGTGATTATATCGCCTCGTTTTCTTCTATCTTCTAGTTTTGCCGTGTTTAATGCCTCTAGTCTCTCCTCGTAATTCTTGTTTTTCAATTCCAAAAGCCATTTTGTAGCATGATGTTGCACCTTTCCAGTTTATTTATGGGCTTTTTTGAGGTATGGGCACCATACAACTGCTGCATATTCCAATTTTGCGCTTTCCCTACAGGTGTGTATGAATATAATGTCCAAAAGCCTAGCGGGACTCCCAACAGCAAAGCGTAAAGTTGGCAAAAGATACCCGTGAGCGCACAAAATCAGTAAAATGTGTATACTCGTTCCATTTTTCTCACCTTAATTCTCGTGCTACGTCGCTCGTTTTGGTATCATTGTGTTTGCAATTAAATTCCCTACAGATGTGTATGAATATAATGTATAAAAGCCTGGAGTGCCTACCCATAGAAAAGCCTAAAGTTACCCGTGAATGAGCACCAATTTGTACACTGCAACCTAATGTGTATACTCGTTCAGTTTGATAACATCAATTTTCGTGTTACATCTTTCATTTTGGTATCAAATTGTTCGCAATAAAAAGGCGCGCATTTTAAAACTAGTCCCATAATAATAGAGTAATAACTGTAATTTTAACAAATATTTTCATTTTGGAAGCTTATCATCACAAAATTATTTATCTTTTTCCAGTGTTCTGACATAAATTTTTGTGTTACATCTTTCATTTTGGTATCAAATTGTTCGCAACGTAAAGGCACGCATTATAAAACTAGTCCCAACATAAATAAATAAATAAAGTCCCAGCACAATAAATAGAATTTTACCAAATATTTTAATATTTTGACCAAAAACCTATTTATAATCTTTCAAGTGTTCGGACATCAAGTTTCATGTTATATCTTTCATTTTGGTATCAAATTGTGCGCATTCTAAAGGCGCTTATTTTGATACTATCCCGAGGTCAATCGGATAAAAAATGAATTTTATACAAATATTTTTGTAGTTGATGCAAGTCAGGTCCAAAGTTTGGCTTCAAGAGAAAAAAATTGGACTGAAGTCAGGTCCAAAGTTTGCTATACTGTTAATCTTTTTGACCACGACTGTGTCTCCACACAGCTTGAATCACAAACTACTGGTCATTCATTCTTATTGATATGCTGAAAGGACCAGAAATTCTCTAGCTAAATATATACAGTAATATTTTAGGTCACAGCAGCACATCATTTGTTGTATCCAGTGATGGGCCTTCACCGCTACCTATGGGATACTGGTTCTGTCTCAATGGATGCCTTGTTGATTGTTGCTTTGGTCCCTTGTTCCAAAGCTCATATTTCTCAGATTATCCACTGTGTCATTAAGTCTACCCTCAGGTCCATGATATTCACAAATGTGCAGCTTTGGCCACGATCTTCTCCACCATGACTTGGGCTGATGTTCTGGCTTGAGAGTTTTGGTGTTCTAGTATTATTCTCATGGCCTGGTATTTTAGTCTATTTCTGGTTCCAGTCAATAGTTTGTTGTTTTGGTCTGTGTCTCCTGGCCTGAGTTCTCTTCTTTGTCCTAGTGCCTGCTGCCTCTCCTTCCTGCAGGTTCCATTTTTTTATGGTTGGTTAGTTTCAGGAAGCCAATGGGGGGAGGTGCATTGAGGGGAATGAAATACTGTTTGCCTGAAACGCTATACATACTGTACTAGTGGCTGTACAAGAATGTAAGAACGCTTGTATATGTAATAAATAAATAAATAAAAATAAAACTACTTTCCGGAGGAGTCCTGGTGGCTCCCTGACTTCCCCCTCTCTCCAGGTTTGTCAGTTCGTGCTTGGGTTGTTCATTAGCTCCAGAACTTGAGCTTGAGCTTTGGCTGCAAGGTACTGTAGATCCAGCTGGGGCTGGGCTGTTTGGTGGTGGCAATCTGTACTCACAAGTTACAGGCTAGCTTGAGTGAATTCCTTGTTCTGTCTGAATTATTTGCAGAGTTATTTGGTGGTTTTAAGGCTTCAACTTCTGTGAACCCTGCAGTTGTTGCAAAGCTTCGCTGATTTTCAAGAGATTGTTTCTGGTAGGGTGATAGATTGTCACTCAGTCCCTGCACCTCTATGAAGGCCAGGTTCTGGCTCTGGAGCTAAGTACTCCAAACAGAACTTCCATGAGTGAGGTGAGCTTTTAGTATGGAGTAATCTGAGCAAGATAGCTCCAGGAAGTCACCGGGGCTTCTCCAGAAAAGGGGTTTCACTACATCAACACTGGGTTTTTGAATGTTGTATATTCTTGGCATAGGAACTGGGAATACCTTTCTTGAACAGGTGCAGTCAAATTGCAGTATGTATTCATGTGGTAGATCATTATTTATGTATTGTTTACCGGGATATAAGTTTGTAAATTATTTCATTAATTATTCATTATTTTTGCATGTTTCAGAAAAAGAGTTGCAGTGTTGCAGAGCGTTCTTTCAGCTTTGGGACCCTGGCGGAGGCTGTAGAGGCTCTTGGCTCTGCAAGTGGTCAGTTTGTTCCTCAGCTGTTGCCGTTGTTCCAAGAGGGAACCCGAGATGAAGACAATGAAGTTCGTTCTAACTCCATCTATGGCCTGGGAGTCCTGGGTCAGCATGGTAAGCTTGAAATGTTATCTTTTGTTTATTATACCATCACTCATCTATTTGACATCTTGAAACATTATCCTCATTATGGTTTGGTATTTCACAAGTTACCAGTTAACCGATTCTTTCTGGGAGGTTCCTTCTCAGTAGCTCAAAGTTCATTTCGGGTCGACTGAGATCCGTGCTCATCTGCCTAGATTCTGAACAAGAATTTGGTACTTATGGAACAGCGTTAATATATGTTTTTGCATTTCTTTAATCATATCTGCATATTCCATTATTTCTTTATAACCCACATTTGTACACATACCATGCCTGATATCTGCAGGTTCAGAATAGTTGTTTTGTTTGTTCTCTTGGTTTTTTCATTACTGCACTATATTGGCTCTGTAATACTATCACTTTGCGCGGCCTGTCGTGCGCGCCCCAGCCCACCTCAAGGGCGGCCTGTCGTGCGCGCCCCAGCCCACCTCAAGGGCGGCCTGTCGTGCGCGCCCCAGCCCACCTCAAGGGCGGCCTGTCGTGCGCGCCCCAGCCCACCTCAAGGGCGGCCTGTCGTGCGCGCCCCAGCCCACCTCAAGGGCGGCCTGGCGTTTTCCCGTGAGTGCGCACCCACACTAAAATGTGTATACTCTTTCCAGTATTCTGGCCTCAATGTTCGTACTACGTCATTCATTTTGGTATCAAATTGTTTGCAATAGAATTCTCTAAAGGGATATATGCATATAAGGTTAAAAAAAAAAACGGTGTGTCCCCCGCAGCAAACCCGAAGATCGGCCAAGCATTAACCGTGAGTGAGTACCTGCACTAACGTGTGTATAGTACTCTTTACAGTTTTCTCACCTCAATTTTTATGCTATGTCATTCATCTTGGTATCAAAGTGGTCACAACCAAAATCGCGCAGTTTAGAACTAGTCTTATCAAAATTGAACTATAAATGGAATTTTAACAAATTTCAACTTTGGATGCAACATAGTCTCCGCCGGACATTATTTATGAAGACAATATCCGCCCGCCGAAAGTGTTAGCTGTGGCTGAAGTTTCAGCTGATTTCTTTCTTAGTACAGACGACCACATGCTTTCTGAACACCATTTATCCAAATATGCCTGTTGTCCATTTTGAGGTTTCCAAATAAAATGGTTCAATTAACTGGTGGGGCAGATAATGTGAAATAAAGATGGTGAGAAGTTTGTGAAAAAGATGTGAAAGTTTGCAACTTTTGTTTGCTCCGGCCTCACCAGCACCACGCGCTCATTCGACCCACACACCTACAAACAGATGTCATCTTAAAAGTAAACTGTCATACACCAAATCGAATTTTACGATGAATTTGACGTCGTATACCAAAAACTTTGTACTCTAGGGCAGTCATCAACAGAGGTTCCTCTATGTAGTATTTACTTTATTTCCACTTTACCTTTCATTGTGCAGCCAAATTAATCATTACATAATGACAAAAATATTTGTTTAAATTGTTGCAATTTTTGTGCATCTATCTTGAGGTTATCTTGAGATGATTTCGGGGCTTTAGTGTCCCCGCGGCCCGGTCCTCGACCAGGCCTCCACCCCCAGGAAGCAGCCCGTGACAGCTGGCCAACACCCAGGTACCTATTTTACTGCTAGGTAACAGGGGCATAGGTTGAAAGAAACTCTGCCCATTGTTTCTCTCCGGCGCCCGGGATCGAACCCGGGACCACAGGATCACAAGTCCAGTGTGCTGTCCGCTCGGCCGACCGGCTCCTTATGGCTTGCATGGCCACAAAAATTACCTACATTAACCACCGTGCTGTGCTGAGTTTATTGAGAAATTCCCCCGGTGCGCATGAAATGAAGTGTTCCCAAAAAATTCTTTTTTTTCTTCGTAAAATGGTAAATTCCCTTCCCTGAACATGTCTATGTAAAAATAAGTACCAAATTCCACTTACTTTGGCTGTAGAGACGTGGACAAGATGCGGTGTGACATCATCAGGGCCTGGTCGCCCGTGCGTGACTCGCCCAGACACGGTCGCGCGGGCCATTCAAGCACCGGGTGTTGCCACAAATATATTTTCAATTATTTGTTTTATGTATTTCCAATGCAGTTTTATTTGTTTTTTTATCGTATATGATGCATATTTGTGTCCTTTATAATATGTATACAGTAGGACGTTCATAATGTTCCTGGAACTGTGATACATGTGTCAGTAATGTGTCCACAATAAATGTTTATAGTCGCAATATTACCTGTTAAAAATTCACTAAAATTACAATATGTACAGTTTCACACACTATTTACACAGTAACACTGTATTACACACTCAGTACTTCGGAAGCGAGTAATAATCAACGAAGTAGTCCATGGTACACAGCGCGACTTCGCTCTCAGTGCACCAGGTACAGATAAATTTTTGCTTCCTGTTTCTTCATTGTGTGTGCTTGCAAATAACGCACTCACGTACACCCTTGGCTTTAGTACTTGTAGGTGGTATGTAGCCAAGCTTGTAAAGCATAAGGTAGTATTGAAAAGATTATAGGAAAAGATCAATTTGTAATGTAGTCTTGAAAAGATCGCTTTGTATGGTCCCACACAGGAAGAGATTCAGCTTACCTCAAGAGAGCTTACAACCACAGATTAGAGAACTACTTAAATTCTGTGACAAATTTTCACTCAATCAGCAGATATCGGAGCCAACGAGAAATGAAAATATTCTAGATCTGGCGCCAGATTCACGAAAGCACTTACACAAACACTTACGAGCCTGTACATCTTTTCTCAATCTTTGGCGGCTTTGTTTCCTATTATTAAACAGTTAATGAGCTCGGAAGCACCAGGAGGCTGTTTATAACAATAACAACAGTTGATTGGCAAGTTTTCATGCTTGTAAACTGTTTAATAAATGTAACCAAAGCCGTCAAAGATTGAGGAAAGATGGACACGTTCGTAAGTACTTGCGTAAGTGCTTTCGTGAATCTGGCCCCTGGTCTTTATGAACAATGAAGACATTATCAGAGACATTACGATACCAGATACCACATACTCAGATCACAAGCTCATTGAAGTGCAAACGACCATCAATACTCAGAATAGACCTAAAACGTTGATAAAGCGAGAGGGGCTATTCAGTAAATTCAATTTTAATAATAAAAGGATAGACTGGGAGATAATAAACAGGGAACTTACAAACATTCCATGGGGAACTGTTCTAAGTAATACAAGTCCTACAGAAGGAATAGAAAAACTGACTTCAGAAGCGTATCAAGTCTGTCTGAAACATGTTCCTTTGAGGAAAGCCAGAAAGAGATCTAACGTAGAAAGAGAACGCAGACGACACTATAAATGCAGGAAAAAAATAACGGAACTGCTTGTGCAGACACGAATTTCCCGTCAAAGAAGGAATAATTTAAATAGGGAGGTTGAAGAAATCGAGCGGAAATTGAAACACTCATATGAAACTGAAGAAAGGCAGTTAGAACAGAAAGCAATTCAGGAAATAAAGAAAAATCCAAAATATTTCTTCTCATGCGAAATCAAAAGCAAAAACCACTGCCCGTATTGGACCTATTCGTACAAGTGAAGGTTCATACACGGAGGATGACAAAGAAATTAGTGAAATCCTAAAAAAGCAGTATGAGGACATGTTTAGCACTCCAATAAACAACATGAAGGTGGAAGATCCAGACAATTTCTTTATGCGGGATATTCAAACCCCTGCAAATATAACTGATATAAACACGAGCGCACTAAATTTTGAAAGAGAAATTGAAAACATGCCCATGCACTCGGCCCCAGGTCCAGACTCATGGAATTCAATATTTATAAAGAAATGCAAAGTGCCGGTAGCACAGGCACTCAGTATAGTGTGGAGGAAGAGCTTGGACACGGGGGAGATACCAGATGCACTTAAAGTAGCAGACATAGCCCTTCAACACAAGGGAGGGAGCAAAGCATTGGCAAAGTATTATAGACCAGTTGCACTAACATCGCACATCATAAAAGTATTTGATAGAGTGATTAGGAGTCAGGTCACCAATTTCATGGAGACCAATGACCTTCACAACCCAGGCCAACATGGATTTCGAGCGGGAAGATCGTGCCTCTCACAGCTACTTGAGCACTACGACAAAGTCACTGAGGCATTATAAGAAAATCAGAATGCTGATGTGATATACACGGACTTCGCAAAGGCTTTCGATAAATGTGACCATGGCGTGATAGCACACAAAATGAAGTCAATGGGAATAACCGGTAAAGTAGGACGCTGGATACTCAGTTTTCTGTCAAACAGGACTCGGCGAGTAACGGTCAACCATATAAAATCTAGTCCAAGTGCAGTTAAAAGCTCTGTACCTCAGGGTACAGTCCTTGCACCGCTGCTTTTCCTTATTCTCATATCAGATATAGACAAAAATACAAGTCACAGCTTCGTATCATCCTTTGCAGATGACACAAAAATCAGTATGAAATCAGTATTACCTCGGCTGAAGACATAGAAAAAATTCAAGCTGATATTAATAAAGTTTTCGACTGGGCATCAGAAAAATAACATGATGTTTAACAGTGATAAATTCCAGGTACTCGGGTACGGTAAAAATGAGGACCTTAAACATAATACAGAGTACAAAACACAATCAAATGTACCCATAGTAGGAAAACAGCATGTAAAGGATTTGGGAATAATAGTCTGACGACCTAACGTTTAAGGAGCATAACCAAGCAAATATTGCGACAGCCAGAAAAATGATAGGATGGATTACGAGAACTTTCAAATCCAGGGATCCCATCACAATGGTTGTACTCTTCAAGGCACTTGTGTTGTCCCATCTTGAGTACTGCTCAGTACTCACTTGTGTGGAGAGATTGCTGAAGTAGAGGGAATACAGAGAACATATACGGCACGCATAGACGCAATAAAGCACCTAAATTATTGGGATCGTCTCAAAGCCCTCCAAATGTACTCACTAGAAAGAAGACGAGAGAGATATCAAATAATATACACCTGGAAGATACTGGAGGGCCAGGTACCAAATCTACACAGAAAAATAACAACGTACTGGAGTGAACGATATGGAAGAAAATGTAGAATGGAACCAGTGAAGAGCAGAGGTGCCATAGGCACAATCAGAGAACACTGTATAAACATCAGAGGTCCGCGGTTGTTCAACGTCCTCCCAGCAAGCATAAGAAATATTGCCGGAACAACAGTGGACATTTTCAAGAGGAAACTAGATTTATTCCTCCAAGGAATGCCGGACCAACCGGGCTGTGGTGGGTATGTGGGCCTGCGGGCCGCTCCAAGCAACAGCCTGGTGGACCAAACTCTCACAAGTCAAGCCTGGCCTCGGGCCGGGCTTGGGGAGTAGAAGAACTCCCAGAACCCCATCAACCAGGTATCAACCAGTGTCCGTCAGTTGGGAAGAGATTCAGGTATTCTTGAAAATATCTATGGAAAACACCACCATGGAAGCCGCTAACACTGTTCATCTATGCTATTTGTATCAGATGCATCATCACTGAACGCAGAAAACGATTCATCTAAGTATCATCTAAATAAATAGCATAGGATTGCAAGGGTGACGCTCAGAGCTACAACTGGATACGCTCGCTATATCGTCCTCATAGGTGCTGTATCACTTGCATTCGACCTTTGTGTTAGGTCCTTATTGCGCCTGGCTTCCCCAATATTATGACCCTTATGTTCTTCAAACAATAAGGTTTGAATTTCACCGACAGAGCATTATCTTTCAACACCGTGTCGGACAGGTGTTTGGGAGCCAGAGGCGCGTGCGCCACCCATGGTTGCTCATAACGTACTAACCCAGCCAGCAGCCCTAGGGCATTCTGGGATTTTTTTCCAAGATGGCTGCCTCTCACTGGAGGTCCTAAGAGTCCATTTCGTACACAACCAACCTTTTACACATTTAGAATTGGTTACTAAAAATCAAAACGAGTTTTCTCGGTTGGCACAGTTTCCCGCCGACCGAGAAAACTCGGTTGGCGCGGTAAGGGGTAATGAGACCAATCTATGAGAGAGATAGAATGAGAGAGAGAGAGAGATAGAATGTGAGAGAGAGAGAATGTGAGAGAGAGAGAATGTGAGAGAGAGAGAGAATGTGAGAGAGAGAGAGAATGTGAGAGAGAGAGAGAATGTGAGAGAGAGAGAGAATGTGAGAGAGAGAGAGAATGTGAGAGAGAGAGAGAGAATGTGAGAGAGAGAATGTGAGAGAGAGAGAGAATGTGAGAGAGAGAGAGAGAATGTGTGAGAGAGAGAGAGAATGTGTGAGAGAGAATGTGTGAGAGAGAGAGAGAATGTGTGAGAGAGAGAGAGAAAATGAGAGAGAGAAAATGAAAGAGAGAGAAAATGAAAGAGAGAGAGAATGAGAGAGAGTGAGTGAGTGAGTGAGCCAGAGTCACAGAGTCACACACACACACACAGAGAGAGAGAGAGAGAGAGAGAGAGAGAGAGAGAGAGAGAGAGAGAGAGAGAGAGAGAGAGAGAGAGAGAGAGAGAGAGAGAGAGAGAGAATGAGAGAGAGAGAGAGAGAGAGAATGAGAGAGAGAGAGAGAATGAGAGAGAGAGAGAATGAGAGAGAGAGAGAATGAGAGAGAGAGAGAGAGAAAATGAGAGAGAGAGAGAGTGAGCGAGCCAGAGTCACACACAGAGAGAGAGAGAGAGAGAGAGAGAGAGAGAGAGAGAGAGAGAGAGAGAGAGAGAGAGAGAGAATGAGAGAGAGAGAGAATGAGAGAGAGAGAGAGAGAGAGAGAATGAGAGAGAGAGAGAATGAGAGAGAGAGAGAATGAGAGAATGAGAGAGAATGAGAGAGAATGAGAGAGAGAGAGAGAATGAGAGAGAGAGAGAGAGAATGAGAGAGAGAGAGAGAGAGAGAATGAGAGAGAGAGAGAGAGAGAGAATGAGAGAGAGAGAGAGAGAGAGAGAATGAGAGAGAGAGAGAGAGAGAGAATGAGAGAGAGAGAGAGAGAGAGAATGAGAGAGAGAGAGAGAGAGAGAGAATGAGAGAGAGAGAGAGAGAGAGAGAATGAGAGAGAGAGAGAGAGAGAGAATGAGAGAGAGAATGAGAGAGAGAATGAGAGAGAGAAAGAGAGAGAGAATGAGAGAGAATGAGAGAGAGAGAAAGAGAGAGAGAGAGAGAATGAGAGAGAGAGAGAGAATGAGGGAGGGAGGGAGTCAGAGAGAGAGAGAGTCAGTATGTCAGCCAGTCAGTCCTACAACCCTGTGGTCCTCCTACAACCCTGTGTTCCTCCTACAACCCTGTGTTCTACAACCCTGTGGTCCTTGCCCCTCCCTGTGTTCTACAACCCTGTGGTCCTTGACCCTCCCTGTGTTCTACAACCCTGTGGTCCTTGCCCCTCCCTGTGTTCTACAACCCTGTGGTCCTTGCCCCTCCCTGTGTTCAACAACCCTGTGGTCCTTGCCCCTCCCCGTGTTCTACAACCCTGTGGTCCTTGCCCCTCCCTGTGTTCTACAACCCTGTGGTCCTTGACCCTCCCTGTGTTCTACAACCCTGTGGTCCTTGCCCCTCCCTGTGTTCTACAACCCTGTGGTCCTTGCCCCTCCCTGTGTTCTACAACCCTGTGGTCCTTGCACCTCCGTGTTCTACAACCCTGTGGCCCTTGACCCTCCCTGTGGTCCTTGCACTACCCTGTGTTCTACAACCCTGTGGTCCTTGACCCTCCCTGTGTTCTACAACCCTGTGGTCCTTGCCCCTCCCTGTGTTCTACAACCCTGTGGTCCTTGCCCCTCCCTGTGTTCTAAAACCCTGTGGTCCTTGCCCCTCCCTGTGTTCTACAACCCTGTGGTCCTTGCCCCTCCCTGTGTTCTACAACCCTGTGGTCCTTGCCCCTCCCTGTGTTCTACAACCCTGTGGTCCTTGCCCCTCCCTGTGTTCTACAACCCTGTGGTCCTTGCACCTCCCTGTGTTCTACAACCCTGTGGCCCCTCCCTGTGTTTTACAACCCTGTGGTCCTTGACCCTCCCTGTGTTCTACAACCCTGTGGTCCTTGCCCCTCCCTGTGCTCTACAACCCTGTGGCCCTTGCCCCTCCCTGTGTTCTACAACCCTGTGGCCCTTGCCCCTCCCTGTGTTCTACAACCCTGTGGTCCTTGCCCCTCCCTGTGTTCTACAACCCTGTGGTCCTTGCCCCTCCCTGTGTTCTACAACCCTGTGGTCCTTGCCCCTCCCTGTGTTCTACAACCCTGTGGTCCTTGCCCCTCCCTGTGTTCTACAACCCTGTGGTCCTTGCCCCTCCCTGTGTTCAACAACCCTGTGGTCCTTGACCCTCCCTGTGTTCTACAACCCTGTGGCCCTTGACCCTCCCTGTGGTCCTTGCACTACCCTGTGTTCTACAACCCTGTGGTCCTTGCCCCTCCCTGTGTTCTACAACCCTGTGGTCCTTGCACTACCCTGTGTTCTACAACCCTGTGGTCCTTGCCCCTCCCTGTGTTCAACAACCCTGTGGTCCTTGCCCCTCCCTGTGTTCTACAACCCTGTGGTCCTTGACCCTCCCTGTGTTCTACAACCCTGTGGTCCTTGCCCCTCCCTGTGCTCTACAACCCTGTGTTCCTTGCACCTCCCTGTGTTCTACAACCCTGTGGTCTTTGCCCCTCCCTATGTTCTACAACCCTGTGGTCCTTGCCCCTTCCTGTGTTCTACAACCCTGTGGTCCTTGCCCCTCCGTGTTCAACAACCCTGTGGTCCTTGCCCCTCCCTGTGTTCTACAACCCTGTGGTCCTTGCCCCTCCCTGTGTTCTTCAACCCTGTGGTCCTTGCCCCTCCCTGTGTTCTTCAACCCTGTGGTCCTTGCCCCTCCCTGTGTTCAACAACCCTGTGGTCCTTGCCCCTCCCTGTGTTCTACAACCCTGTGGTCCTTGACCCTCCCTGTGTTCTACAACCCTGTGGTCCTTGCCCCCTCCCTGTGCTCTACAACCCTGTGTTCCTTGCACCTCCCTGTGTTCTACAACCCTGTGGTCCTTGCCCCTCCCTGTGTTCTACAACCCTGTGGTCCTTGACCCTCCCTGTGTTCTACAACCCTGTGGCCCTTGCCCCTCCCTGTGTTTTACAACCCTGTGGTCCTTGACCCTCCCTGTGTTCTACAACCCTGTGGCCCTTGCCCCTCCCTGTGTTCTACAACCCTGTGGTCCTTGACCCTCCCTGTTTTCTACAACCCTGTGGTCCTTGCCCCTCCCTGTGTTCTACAACCCTGTGGTCCTTGACCCTCCCTGTGTTCTACAACCCTGTGGTCCTTGACCCTCCCTGTGTTCTACAACCCTGTGGTCCTTGCCCCTCCCTGTTTTCTACAACCCTGTGGTCCTTGACCCTCCCTGTGTTCTACAACCCTGTGGTCCTTGCCCCTCCCTGTGTTCTACAACCCTGTGGTCCTTGCCCCTCCCTGTGTTCTACAACCCTGTGGTCCTTGACCCTCCCTGTGTTCTACAACCCTGTGGTCCTTGCCCCTCCCTGTGTTCTACAACCCTGTGGTCCTTGCCCCTCCCTGTGCTCTACAACCCTGTGGTCCTTGCCCCTCCCTGTGGTCTACAACCCTGTGGTCCTTGCCCCTCCCTGTGTTCTACAACCCTGTGGTCCTTGCCCCTCCCTGTGTTCTACAACCCTGTGGTCCTTGCCCCTCCCTGTGTTCTACAACCCTGTGGTCCTTGACCCTCCCTGTGTTCTACAACCCTGTGGTCCTTGCCCCTCCCTGTGTTCTACAACCCTGTGGCCCTTGCCCCTCCCTGTGTTTTACAACCCTGTGGTCCTTGCACCTCCTTGTGTTCTACAACCCTGTGGCCCTTGCCCCTCCCTGTGTTCTACAACCCTGTGGTCCTTGACCCTCCCTGTGTTCTACAACCCTGTGGTCCTTGACCATCCCTGTGTTCTACAACCCTGTGGCCCTTGCCCCTCCCTGTGTTCTACCTCCCTGTGCTCTACAACCCTGTGGTCCTTGACCCTCCCTGTGTTCTACAACCCTGTGGTCCTTGCCCCTCCCTGTGTTCTACAACCCTGTGGTCCTTGACCCTCCCTGTGTTCTACAACCCTGTGGTCCTTGCCCCTCCCTGTGTTCTACAACCCTGTGGTCCTTGCCCCTCCCTGTGTTCTACAACCCTGTGGTCCTTGCCCCTCCCTGTGCTCTACAACCCTGTGGTCCTTGACCCTCCCTGTGTTCTACAACCCTGTGGTCCTTGCCCCTCCCTGTGTTCTACAACCCTGTGGTCCTTGCCCCTCCCTGTGTTCTACAACCCTGTGGCCCTTGACCCTCCCTGTGTTCTACAACCCTGTGGTCCTTGCCCCTCCCTGTGTTCTACAACCCTGTGGTCCTTGACCCTCCCTGTGTTCTACAACCCTGTGGTCCTTGCCCCTCCCTGTGTTCTACAGCCCTGTGGTCCTTGCACCTCCCTGTGTTCTACAACCCTGTGGCCCTTGCCCCTCCCTGTGTTCTACAACCCTGTGGCCCTTGCCCCTCCCTGTGTTCTACAACCCTGTGGTCCTTGCACCTCCCTGTGTTCTACAACCCTGTGGCCCTTGCCCCTCCCTGTGTTCTACCTCCCTGTGCTCTACAACCCTGTGGTCCTTGACCCTCCCTGTGTTCTACAACCCTGTGGTCCTTGCCCCTCCCTGTGTTCTACAACCCTGTGGTCCTTGACCCTCCCTGTGTTCTACAACCCTGTGGTCCTTGCCCCTCCCTGTGTTCTACAACCCTGTGGTCCTTGCCCCTCCCTGTGTTCTACAACCCTGTGGTCCTTGCCCCTCCCTGTGCTCTACAACCCTGTGGTCCTTGACCCTCCCTGTGTTCTACAACCCTGTGGTCCTTGCCCCTCCCTGTGTTCTACAACCCTGTGGTCCTTGCCCCTCCCTGTGTTCTACAACCCTGTGGCCCTTGACCCTCCCTGTGTTCTACAACCCTGTGGTCCTTGCCCCTCCCTGTGTTCTACAACCCTGTGGTCCTTGCCCCTCCCTGTGTTCTACAACCCTGTGGTCCTTGCCCCTCCCTGTGCTTTACAACCCTGTGGTCCTTGACCCTCCCTGTGTTCTACAACCCTGTGGCCCTTGCCCCTCCCTGTGTTCTACAACCCTGTGGCCCTTGCCCCTCCCTGTGTTCTACAACCCTGTGGTCCTTGCACCTCCCTGTGTTCTACAACCCTGTGGTCCTTGCCCCTCCCTGTGTTCTACAACCCTGTGGTCCTTGACCCTCCCTGTGTTCTACAACCCTGTGGTCCTTGCCCCTCCCTGTGTTCTACAGCCCTGTGGTCCTTGCACCTCCCTGTGTTCTACAACCCTGTGGCCCTTGCCCCTCCCTGTGTTCTACAACCCTGTGGCCCTTGCCCCTCCCTGTGTTCTACAACCCTGTGGTCCTTGCACCTCCCTGTGTTCTACAACCCTGTGGTCCTTGACCCTCCCTGTGTTCTACAACCCTGTGGCCCTTGACCCTCCCTGTGTTCTACAACCCTGTGGCCCTAGCCCCTCCCTGTGTTCTACAACCCTGTGGTCCTTGACCCTCCCTGTGTTCTACAACCCTGTGGCCCTAGCCCCTCCCTGTGTTCTACAACCCTGTGGTCCTTGCACCTCCCTGTGCTCATTACACATGTTGGTTCTTGTAATATGCCAGCCTTGAATACCTTCTTCAGTCAGCCTGATTTGATCATAAAAATATCTAATCAAAGGTTATATTTCAGGTGGTGATGCAGTGATGGGCCACTTCAATAACATTCTGGCAGTATTATCTGAAGCCCTCAGCAAAGAGACCTTTCCTCGAGCTCTGGATAACATATGCGGGGCTGTAGCGAGGCTAATTAGTACCAGTCCAACAAATGTGCCTTTGGAACAGGTAGTGTGTGTGTGTGTGTACTTACCTACTTGTGCCTGCTGGATTGCGCATTGTCTCTTGGCTTGTGTCTTTCTAGCCGCTGGTTGTTTAAAGCAATGACTCCATTTCCCTCTTGTATCTAATTTTAAAATTATGAATAGTGTGTACTTCCACAACGTGCTTCTTTAGTTCAAAGTAAGGATTATGATTCTGCTGAACCCTGGCCACAGTTCCCCGAAATTGGGATAATTGAGCATTTTTCTGAAACTTGACATCCCTCGGCTAGTCCATGGGGGGAGCATGTTCACGACAACGCCTAATGATGGATGCCAAGTGAGGCATGCTGCCAGACATATACATGCAAATTCCTAGAATCCTGTTCAGGACATTGTATACAGCACTGTACCTTGAGTCAAGATGTAGGTTACATCTGAAAATTTGGTTTTTAATACACTTACACATATACTAGGCCTTCCCATCACCTTCAGTGGTAGATGTCTTATTACTAACACTTTTAGAAATAAATCCTAGTACTGTACCTTGATTGCTTTATTTGGTATATTAATTCATTAAAGTTTTTGTTTTATGAACCTTACTAATTATGACTCGGATCTTATTTTGCATTGACATTTTACAGTTTCAACATTGTGCAGCTGGATATCTGGTTACTATTATTATTATTTAAGCTCACGCCCCCACATTTTTCAGTAGTAAACTGCATCTGCCAAGCTTTCATCCATTTTAAAAGTTTATATAGGTTATTGTGTAGCAGTATTGTCTCTTGAGTTTATTTCCTGCCATATTTTTGTGTTGCCTGCAAATTTGCAAATGTTCCTACACATCTGTTTTTTTAAATTTGCTGACCTGGAGATAAGTTTTGAAATTGCCTTGCACAATGAAACTATATCCAGCTAATTATGTATGCTCAACTTTTTTCTTATTCCTCTGTATTCCTCATGATTTTCCAAACATTGGCTTCATTATTTTTTCTTAATGAGCCATGACTTATCTCTGTGTGTTTGGGCTGAATATAAATAGATGTTGTATTTTGGTTTAACTTTTCAGGTGTTCCCAGTGGTATTAGGGTGCCTACCTTTGAGAGAGGACTTTGAAGAGAATTCTACAGTTTTTGAATGCTTCCTTGTGCTATACCGTGCCCAACATCCTATGCTCGCCCAGAACTTGGCACCAATCTTGCGTTTAGCCGCTCTTATCTACACAACTAAGCAAGCAGATGATAGTAAGTTGCTACCTAACTCCTACTGTCAAAAGTGTTCATACATTACTCAAACATTATTGTACCTTTACTACTTGATCTAAATGCAGTGTTCTTACTGCCTCATACAAAAGGCTTTCAAACTTAGCAGTCTCAATCTTAGCATGATTTTCATCAATTGTCTACTTTATACTGATGTTTTGTATCTCTTACTTTTCCTAGCCATTTTATTGTGATCAAGTCCCCTGAGTTGCTCTCCTCACCTAAACCCTTACTTCTTTCATTGTTCTCAAGCAATTGGCTGCTATGTTACTATTGCCTGGAGGTAATTTGTGTTGCCCTGTGATGTTTAAAAGTCCCGCCGATTTTAGGGAGCATCGTTCAACACTAGAGACCACTAGCAATAGTTTACCTCATTGGAAAATAATCCCGAGTGTCTTGGTTTCATTTCTGGTCCTTAGTAAAAAGATGAATTATCAAAGTGTAATTTCCTAAGTCCATTCACTGGTTGGGAGCTAGGCACAGGGTGTCCCATCATCCTGGTACTCTTATAATGACACTGAAATTACTGACAGTTATGGCATCTACCACATTTTCATTTGTTCCAACCATCTATCACTCTGCTTGCGAATAAAAAAACTTTCTAGTTTTTTTTGGCGCACTTTTTTTTTCCTTGGCTTGAACCTATGACCTTGTTCTTGAAGTTGGAGGTTTCATGAATTACTGTCAGTTTTATCAATTCCTGTTATAGGTACTGTTTTATATGTAGTGATCATATTAATTCATTGTATTTTTGTTTTCAAGCTCTGGCATATTTTTAATGCCTGTAGCCTATACTCAAAAGCTCTTTGTTTTTCAGTTTTAGAAGCCATTTTGTAGCATGCCTTTGTACCTTCAGTTTATTGATGTTCCTGTTGATATATAGGAACCATACAACTGCTACATGTTCCAAATTTGGTCTCAAAATTAATGAACGGTTTCTTCAATATTTCACCGTCCATGTGTTGAAAAGCAATTTTAAAGTTGGAAAGCGTCGCATGTGCTCCTTACACAATGTCGTTGTGTTCCTTTGGTGGCAGTCTGCTAGCCTAAACCACCCCTAGAGATCTAGGGGTGGTTGGTTAGTTTCCTACAGGCATCTAGCTAACCAAACAGGACACCCAGCCACTATGCACATTTGCCTATAGAACTGAGTGTTCTATACCCAGGACTGCTTCACCTTATTACTCCCTCTCCCCACCTGTGCTCATTTCATTTCCCTGATTGTATCCTTGGATGTGCTGGGTGTGGAATACCTTCCTCAGTTGTTCTGGTGTAATCAAACCATATCTCGTATTTTTATGGATAGGTGACTTCATGCCTTCCTTGATAGGCTTCATACACAATCAAGTATTTATCAAGTCATTTTATTGTACATAATTCAGACACATTGTTATATAAATATTTTCATTGATATTTCTGTTTTATTAAATAAAATTTCTTTACAGAAACCAATCAGCTGATTCAAGAGTTGGTTAAGAGCGTAAATCGTGATTTTCCTGAACAAGTTACGACAGTGGTCCAGAGTCTGGAGCCTGAGGTGGCCGCTAGACTACAGGCAGCGGCCTCTACAGTACCACCGACCACCACCTAGTTTATTGGTTATCGAGCTCTGGTCATACTTGGCAACTACAATCATGATATTGCAAACATTTTGTGTTTTCCTTGACAAGTTTGTGGAATACTTTGGTTTGATGCAACTGGTGTTACAGACAGTAAATGATGTGGAGCACTTCACGTGGGCCTACATCTATGGTGGATGTTATATAATAAGAACACTTAAGCATGAGCACTTGTTCAGTCTGTTTGCTTAGCACTCTGCACTGGTTTTTAGAGAATGCACAAGTTATCCAAGTAGCTTGAGGGAAGTAGCGACGGAGCTACGTCCTCATTCGTGGTTACATGTATGGCATCCTTGCCCCTCTTAACTCTCACTCACTCTGAATGTGAGGGGTTAGCTCCCTGTCTCCAGCTTTCTAGGTAGTGGAGTATGCTTAATGCTTGGAGAGTACAAGGACAAATTTGTCTTTATTTTGCATTTATGTATTTTGTTTTAAATATGTACCATGTTTAAAGGTTGCAAGGGCTTGCGGCATGAAGGATGTTGTGCTTTCTATGCAAAGACCAGTCTATTTTTCATAGAGAACTCACATGCAAGGTGAGGTGAATTGACCATGGATGGCCATGTTATCCTTATTAACCAAGACACGACTGGAATAGTTATGATTTTGTTTTTTTAAAGTTGAAAGAGCCAGTGATATATTTAGATATTAAAAGTATTATGATCTATTGCCGTTATTTTTCTTAAGGACTTTGTCTGGCATGAGCACTTGCATAATTGCTCTCGCCGGACATAACACTGGGTCAGGTTCAGCTGTAAATGCTCTCCATGAGAATTGTGCATAGAAGACTAGAGAAACACCAGCCACCGATTTGCTCATTGGCAGTGTGGTGGTGAAGGGAGCTTGGAAACCTTAACAGTGGTATACTGACCCGGGCCACTCGCTCTACACTCTACACAAGGTCAAGGGGATGATGGTCTGCATTGTACCAATGCTCATTTCTCTCTTATTTTTCTAGTAGTTATAATGCTCATTTGTTAGTTAAGAAATTTATATATTCTTCATGTAGGGAATCCAGAGAAAGTTTAGTTTGTGTAAGGAGGAAAACAAATCTATGTGCTCTTGTAATATTATATTTTTTTTATAATTTTTGTAATTGTTTAATAGTAAAATATGTATATTTAATAAAGTAAGCATTTGACTATTGTAGTAATTTGTTTGTTATAAACTTGTGTACTGTAGAAATTCATTGTTAGAAATTTAAAAGATAAGTTTATTATTTTCTGAAGAGCAAATTAAAATGTGAAGAGTTCTGTACAATTGTTATTAACTTTTTGTAATTAGAAAGTTTGTTAGTCATTAATTTTATATATTATCTGGGGGTTCATTAGAAGACAACTGGTTGCATTTTATGGTTGTCAATGTGCCCTTTGACAGCCGCCCACTTGAACTGTCGCGACGAGTGTCTAGGGACGTGCTGTCGTCACTACGGCGAGTGTCTAGGGACGTGCTGTCGTCACTACGGCGAGTGTCTAGGGACGTGCTGTCGTCACTACGGCGAGTGTCTAGGGACGTGCTGTCGTCACTACGGCGAGTGTCTAGGGACGTGCTGTCGTCACTACGGCGAGTGTCTAGGGACGTGCTGTCGTCACTACGGCGAGTGTCTAGGGACGTGCTGTCGTCACTACGGCGAGTGTCTAGGGACGTGCTGTCGTCACTACGGCGAGTGTCTAGGGACGTGCTGTCGTCACTACGGCGAGTGTCTAGGGACGTGCTGCCGTCACTACGGCGAGTGTCTAGGGACGTGCTGTCGTCACTACGGCCTGCTACTTTCATTATTACATGCTGCTGCTGCTTTATCATGCAATGGAACCCCTCAAATATAAGACAACCAGTTTGCAGTGGATTTTGTAATTACTGCACTGCATGTTATCAAGAGTGAATGATATTATACTGTAATTTGCTTAGTGTAAAAGATAGTAATTTAATGCATGCAGTTAAAGAGAATTGGAGGTGGTGTTAAGTATGGGGTGCTCGCAGGTCAGTGTTGGTGGTGTTAGGGTGGTGCACGTGCTACACTTGTGCACATACAGTATTAAGAGGATGGAGGTAGAGTATACTGGAAGAGTGTGTTGTGGTGGTTTACCATGTGCATCACCTCATTCCACTTCATAAATTATTGCCCCATTAACCTTAATTTTTGTTACTCAATTAATTTAGTTTTCTGGTTGCTTTAACTGCTTATGAACACCTAAATGAATATGAATAAATCTATAGATGTGTTTTGTATTTATATGTAATGTTCACAATACAATCCACAGGTACGCACGTGTGTGCAACTCTGTGCTTGTGAGTATCTGTTGTGTCTTCATGGACCCCGTCTCTTCATGCATATGTACTAAAATAATTCCTCACTTTATAAAAGTACTCTTCCATCTGTGCACATGTTGTGACTACAAGTGACAAGCTTTACAATTGATCAAAACATACATACATACATATATGCATAAAATATATGGTGTTGGGTTTTTCCATTTGGAACACTTAACATCAAGTTTTCAAATTTAGTTGTGCCAATTTTAAAGCAATTGAATGTTTTGATTTATATTGCTACCACTCATTTAATTCATTCAGATTTTGACGAACCGTTAATTTCTGTTAATCCAGACTGGAATGTTAATGGGATGTTTTACATTGTTTAGTGTGGCTCTTTCATGCCTGTCCTGTGGGCGGTAGTGGACCCTAGGCCCATTTATGGGCAGTAGTGAAAAAAGCAACATAGAGGCACAGAATTGGCTCGGGGAGTGAACCCCAAAATTTATTTAGGTAACAATCTCAATAAAGTAGTTACAGTTGAGTGTGTGTCTAACAATGGGTTGGAGACTATTCCCATGTGCAGTCTTTCAGCTAAGCAACTTAACGTGCAGTGAGCTAGTTTCTTAATTTGATTTAGTTCTGCACATCTCTCGGCCCTTCACCCAGTGGGCGTAGGTAGTAGTTTGTGAATGGTGTGCGTTGTGTACCCGCTTGAGGGAAGGTGCTGCATGCTTTTCTGCCAATACACACCCTCTCAACTTTTCCATGACATGTTTGAGTTGTGTGTAAGGTGTGAATATTTATGAAATGTTAACTATATAATGACCATGCACAAAGAACTTTATTAGTTTTTTATTATTAAAGCTACAGAATTGCAAGCAGTTCTCTAACAAAGACAATGGAATGAGACAACGTGGTCAAAGAAAATTTGTATTCGGTGAAATTTTATAATTTCTATATTATGTGGTAATATTTTTATATTCAAAATATTTATGAACATTATTCAGTAATTTTATTTTGAGAAGTATGGTGGCGAATCATATTTGATCAAAAACTTTGATGTTGGGTATTCCCTATATAATCTAATTTTTGATGGTTGGTATTTTGGATAAATTAGTTATTCAATCTGTGATTGGTTCTCATGGCAACTACCAATTATTATATTTTTTGTTTTTAAGCTGGGGTAAGGGCCATGATGGTGCACAAATGTTCGTCCATTCCACAAGGTCCTGGCATAACAAGCGTGAATCGGGATTATACGTAGAAGTATAATGCACCTGATAAAATAGGTTTTGACCATTAACACAATGCTAATTTGAATTGAATTAATGTTGTGTAATGATCCTGCAGGGTAAGTTGCAAGAAGCAGATTTTTCACTGCCGATAAGATTCCATGGGAAATTGTTGTGAATTCAAAAGTTCAATCTTTGTTGGTTGGATGTGTGTGCATTCCCTTCGTATGAAGCACATCAACTCTCGCTGTAACCTACTCTTCTAAGCTTTCTAAGCTTGGCAACATTTGATTGTTTCTAATCTACTTTCTTTAACACTTGTTTTATATGCAAATGCTGCTAGCAAATGTAGGGCGGCAGGCATGGCAAAAGTTGTACACAGTTGGTCAAATACAAATTGTCTTCCAGAGTGAAAATAGTAGTATCACATTTAATTATAACCAGGATATCCTTCCTTTTATCTCCTAAATATTTGATTATCAATATCAAATAATTTCTAATCACAGGTGGGTACTCTTATCCTCAGTGAAGAAGATGGTGATTATGTAGTGTCAAGATGTTTAACTTTCTCCTACAGTTTTTTCTTCTTCCATCTTTTCATTTAAAGTATAATTTAACATTGTATGTCTTTCATTAGTGTATGGTGTAGAGATGAAAGGTGGATAAGAAAGCCCAGCTTAAGTGATATATAATATAATGAGCAGAACATGTACAGTATAGTGGGAAAACTGCCTTCATATTCTTTCTGGAAAGGTGATTATATTAGTAATTCCAGTAATTGATAGTTTATGTTTATGAATACTTTAAATATGAAGGGATGAGTGTTTGTGTATTTTACCAAGTGTGTTGCCACCAGATTGTGTACTCTGCAGCTGGAGGTTGTCTCCTTGTGGTGGCTGCAACCCGGCCTCCACACATGACACTGCCTCTACCTACTATACATCCAATGTTGTACCCAAAAATCTAGGTTTTGTACTATTAATGTTATGGCGAGCTTGAATGTGTATGAACAACCCTAAGCATCTAGGCCTAGTATGTGTACTAAATTGTGCCTTGGGTGTATACCGAGGGCAGTTTAGGTCTGTGGTTAGGCTTTGAGAATGCCAATAGTACGAAAGCTGGGTCCCCTCCCCCACTCTCTCGTGGTCTATATTTAGTACGTTCCATCCATCCATAGTAGTTATAGATCCTCTCACTTTTGGAGGGTGGGGTCGGGGTATTGAATTGGGGAAAAAAATAGTGTCGGGGACAATTGTGGTGAATAATGTCTACATAATATAGAAGTAGCTTGTCTTCACTTAAATATCTGAAGGCGAGGTAATCTGTGCAATAAAATCTACAAATTATAGAAGTAGCTGCTGTTGGTTGTGGAAAATTTGCTGTACAATATAACATTGACACCTTAGTCTAGGTTTGATAAGTGGATGCACAGAGCTGGTCTCTTACGGGAAGCCCTTGCCTGAAATCCTGTTATACCTCGGCATAAAATTGGTGAATACTTACACTTAATATTTTTGAACAGGCACTGACTTTTGCAGTACGAAGGCTTAATTCATAGAACAACTTTTGGCTATGCAGTCAGATTAAAAGTAACAATTCTAAGAAATTCGTATGTTTCTATGACCTTGAAGGTGCTAACCACTTGACAGTTAAAATCTTGAAACAAAAATATGCCAACATTCTCAACTCATCGACTTGAGGATGGTCCAGGACGGACCGAAACGTCGTCGTCCCTTCAACCTCCTAGTGTGTGGTCTGGTCAACATAATTTAGCCACGTTATTGTGACTCATCGCCAGCATGCCAACATTGCCATAACTGATGCTGAAGATGGTAACGTTGCCATCATGTTGGATGTGGCTACTGTGATTATTCACCTGTCTAGCCACTGGAGTTTGGGCAGCAGTTGTGTATGTTGTACAGCAGTTGAAAATGTTTGCAAGTTAATTGGTCACTGGTGCTTAAAATCTTCAAATTATGGAACTCCCATTAATCTGAGGTTTTGAATGACTATAAGAAGCGAGTAATCTCTCCTGGTTTTTGTTTTCAGTAATAAAAATGATATGCATTAATAAGATTCTAGTCTGGATTACTTACAGCATCTGCAATGAAAACATACATTTCTCTAGCTTAAAATACCATTATGTAGCAAATTTGGGGCAATTTAAATATTTCCACATTTATATGGTGTTAAAGATGGTTAGTAAATATTTTTCTACGATGTTAAGTGCCTTGTGCAAGTCGGATGCAACGATAAAATAAGCCTAGCTTGTTTTCTTATAAAAGTGGAATGCTGATTAAATAAATGCCTTGCAGTATATTGTTGTTTTCTTAATACAGTACATCAAAGTGAATGTAATGAAAACCCACTAGGGGGAACTATGGTACAAAGTAATGCTTTGCTTAACATGGTAAATGACTAGTGGCTTTACAAGATTGTAATTACTATATGTATCCTCACAATCCCAATGTACCTAATTGTATATATATAAATAAATAAATAAACTAGTGTGCGCTGTGGAATTGAGTGTTGGGTAGGAATGCCTGGCATGAGGTAATGTTACACAGTAGGTGCATTTTTTACTCTAGGCATTCATAAAGAATAGAAGAAAAAATGTGATATGATCACTTACAAAATAACAGAAATCTACCAAATTGACAGGAATTCCTGAAACCAAGAATTTCAAGAACAAGAGTACACAGATTCAAGATAAGGTTACAAAGGTGCCGAAAAAATATTAGTGATCTTTTGCAAACGGAGTAATAGACTGTTTAAACAAGCTAAGTGAGAAGGTGGCGGAGCAAAACTGTCAGTAGTTTCAAAGATTTGCCTATGCCCCGATTTCACTGATACTGATCTTACTTAGTATACTGTGTTCTTTGCCTTTGTTTCTCCCTTGTTCTCTTCCTGTACCACCAGTAGTACATTCCTGCTGGTACATCTGTATGTCTACGTTAAAAACGTAAACCTCTCTCCTCCTCTCCTTCCTCCCCGGCGGGTAAGAATACATAAGAACATAAGAACATAAGAACAAAGGTAACTGCAGAAGGCCTATTGGCCCATACGAGGCAGCTCCTATTCTATAACCACCCAATCCCACTCATATACTTGTCCAACCCGTGCTTGAAACAATCGAGGGACCCCACCTCCACAATGTTACACGGCAATTGGTTCCACAAATCAACAACCCTGTTACTGAACCAGTATTTACCCAAGTCTTTCCTAAATCTAAACTTATCCAATTTATATCCATTGTTTCGTGTTCTGTCCTGTGTTGATACTTTTAATACCCTATTAATATCCCCCCGGTTATGTCCATTCATCCACTTGTAAACCTCTATCATGTCACCCCTAACTCTTCGCCTTTCCAGTGAATGCAACTTAAGCTTTGTTAATCTTTCTTCATATGAAAGATTTCTAATTTGGGGAATTAACTTAGTCATCCTACGCTGGACACGTTCAAGTGAATTTATATCCATTCTATAATATGGCGACCAAAACTGAACTGCATAATCTAAATGGGGCCTAACTAGAGCAAGATATAGCTTGAGAACCACACCAGGTGTCTTGTTACTAACGCTGCGATTAATAAATCCAAGTGTCCGATTTGCCTTATTACGAACATTTATGCATTGATCCTTTTGTTTTAAATTCTTACTAATCATAACTCCCAGATCCCTTTCGCAATCCGACTTCGCAATCACAACACCATCTAGCTCGTATCTTGTAACTCTATCATCATTACCTAACCTCAGAACTTTACATTTATCAGCATTAAACTGCATCTGCCAATCCTTTGACCATTTCAAAACCCTATCTAGATCAACTTGAAGTGATAGTGAGTCCTCCTCCGAATTAATTTCCCTACCGATTTTCGTATCATCGGCAAATTTGCAAATGTTGCTACTCAAACCTGAATCTAAATCATTTATATATATTATAAACAACAGAGGTCCCAGGACAGAGCCTTGAGGCACTCCACTTACAACATTTTCCCACTCTGACTTGATTCCATTTATACTAACTCTCTGTTTCCTTTGGTATAGCCATGCCCTAATCCAGCTTAATATAGCACCCCCAATACCATGAGACTCTATTTTTTTAATCAGTCTTTCATGTGGCACTGTATCAAAAGCTTTGCTAAAGTCAAGGTATACAACATCGCAATCCTTACCACTATCAACTGCCTCAACAATACTAGAATAAAAAGATAACAAATTTGTTAAACATGAACGGCCATTTATAAAACCATGTTGCGACTCAATTATTAATTTATGTTTTTCAAGATGAAGACGAATTTTATTTGCTCAAGAATTTTATTTGTACAAGAATGCATCACTGTTATTCACCTTCCGACTCCGCCACTGAAATATTCTGCAGGGATAGTCGGAGTCACCTGTCCCATCCTTGGAGGTTACCTTGGTCCTCGATTCTGTCTCTGATGCCCTAAGGTGTACTCCCCTTTTTCCGTCTAATTCCCTTGGCCGCCCCTCTCCGATGCCTCCCACTCCAGACTCGTTTGGTCCGCCTCTGGGCCATCATCCTTGCTAAATTTACCAATGCTCCGTAACCTCGAATTCACTGATCCTGTTCTTAGTATACCGTGTTCTTCTTTGCCTTTGTTTCTCCCTTGTTCTTTATTTATGTTTCTATTTTTGACAGTGTCTATTTTTCAATGGAATATTCGTGGATTTTATGCCAACTTCCACGAACTCCGAGTGCTGATCACGCAGTTGTCACCACTTTGTGTTCGTCTCCAGGAGCCGATGCTTGGCGCTCGTCTTGGTTACTTCTGTGGTTATTACTTTCTCCCCCCCCCCCCCCTCCTTCCAGCTCTTGCTGGGGCCCATAACTCTACTGCTCTCTTGATTCGTACTGATATTCCCTTCGTCCCCCCTACTTTTTCCGTCGCCCATCCAATATTCTGCGGCCCGTATCTTTGTAAATGGTATACAGTTTGTTCTATTTATCTTCTCCCCTTCCCCCTTCCCCCCATTCCGTGTCCCACTTTCTCTTCCTCATCTTAAACACCTGTCACCTGTTGGACTCCTTACCAGAGCCTGTGCTCGTGTTTGGTGATTTTAACTATCGGCACGACCTCTGGGGTGATGACGGGAGACATCTCCCGTCACGCAGGGTGCAGTCGCACCTCCACAGATCTCCAGTATCAGCTCTTGATACTGGTAATGGCTCAAAAGGGCCACCACTTACGGGGTATTCATGCCCGTGCCACCTCTTGGGTGGCTTAATCTTCATCAATCAATCTGGGGTGATGCTCTGACAAACACCCGGGGCCGCCGCCTTCAACCATCTGTCCTGTCTCTTCTCGTTGCGAAGTGGTAACACGCGCCTGCTGGGCGTTCCACGAGCGATTTAGCCTGGGTTCGTATCCTGGCCGGAGAGGATATACTGGGCGCCAATCCTTAACTGTAGCCTCTGTTCACCCAGCAGTGAATGGTTACCTGGTTGTTAAACGATTTGGCGGGTCGTATTCCGGGGATAATTAGGATTAAGGACCTGCCCGAAAGTCTATGCGTGCTATTGGCTGTACAAGAATGTAATAACTTGTATATATAGATAAATTAAAAAAATAAAAAATACTGAAACCTGGTCAATGGGCGCCTGACAGCTGAGTGGACAGCGTTTCAGATTCGTAGTCCTAGGGTTCCGGGTTCGATCCACGGTGGAGGCGAAGACAAATAGGCGCAAAATGTTTCTTTCACCCTGATGCCCCTGTTACCTAGCAGTAAATAGGTACCTGGGAGTTAGACAGCTGCTACGAGCTGTTTCCTGAGGGGGGGGGGGGTGTAACAAAAAGGAGGCCTGGTCGAGGACCGGGCCGCGGGGACACTAAAGCCCCGCAATCATCTCAAGATAACCTCAAGATAACCACCCACTCATGTTGACCCAACCGTCTATCACTGTTTACAAAAGAACAATAATATTTTTCGGCACCTTTGTTTCCTTAGCTTAAATCTGTGTCCTCTTGTTCTTGAAGTTGCTGGTGTCAGGAATTCCTGTCAATCTGGCAGATTCCTGTTATTTTGTAAGTGATCATATCACATTTTTTCTTCTATGCTTTGTGAATGCCTCAAGTAAAAACTGCACGTACTGTGCAACAGGCCTCATGCAAGGCATTCCTACCTATTCTCGCTTCATGCAGGTCTGCGTTCAATCTCCGACCGTCCAAGTGGTTGGGCACCATTCCATCCCCCCGTCCCGTTCCAAATCCTTATCCTGATCCCTTCCCAGTGCTATAGAGTTGTAATGGCTTAGCGCTATCCCTTGATAATTTCCTTCCCTACCGGCAGCTTTGTTTTGTTAGTTTAATTCTTCCCTATCAGTTTATCGAGTCCAGTTACTATTTTGTACGTAGTGATCATATCGCCTCTTTTTCCTCTATCTTCTGGTTTAGGCATATTTAATGCCTCTAACCTCTCCTCGTAGCTCTTGTCCTTCAGTTCTGGGAGCCACTTAGTGGCATGTCTTTGCACCTTCAACAGTTTGTTGATGTGCTTCTTAAGATATGGGCACCACACAACCGCTGCATATTCTAGCTTCGGCCTAACAAAAGTCGTGAATAATTTCTTTAGTATTTCTCCATCTATGTATTTAAAAGCAACTCCGAAGTTCGAAAGTGTAGCATAGGCTCCTTATCTTGAGGTTATCTTGAGATGATTTCGGGGCTTTTTAGTGTCCCCGCGGCCCGGTCCTCGACCAGGCCTCCACCCCCAGGAAGCAGCCCGTGACAGCTGACTAACACCCAGGTACCTATTTTACTGCTAGGTAACAGGGGCATAGGGTGAAAGAAACTCTGCCCATTGTTTCTCGCCGGCGCCTGGGATCGAACCCAAAAACCACAGGATCACAAGTACAGTGTGGTGTCCGCTCGGCCGACCGGCTCCTTGCACAATGTTCTTAATGTGGTCCTCAGATGACAGTTTTTTTTTATCTAAATCAAATGAAATCAAATGTTTATTCAGGTAAAGTACATACATACAAGGTGAGATACAAAAATTGATGGATTTATAGATAGAGTTAGTGCATACAATGCCTAAAGCTATTATTACGCAAAGCGTTTCGGGCAGGAAAAACACTAAGACTAAAACTTAGTACTAATTGAGATTAAAGTATAAATTGTGTTGAGAAAATATAAAATAAAAAAAGGTGGGGGAACATGGCAGAAAATAGCAAATATACAATTTGGTCGACAAACAGCATTGTTTAAAATAGCAGACATGGGTTGACATTTAGGGGTAAGGTAGGTTACACGGAGTTAATTAGGTAGTGCTTAGCTTTTATCTTAAACTGGTTGAGAGAGGTACAGTCTTTAACATGGTTGGGAAGGTCATTCCACATTCTGGGTCCCTTGATTTGTAGAGCATTTCTAGTTTGATTAAGTCGTACTCTTGGAATATCAAATCGGCATTTGTTTCTGGTGTGGTGCTCATGGGTTCTGTTACAACCTTCAATGAATCTTTTGAGGTCAGGATTGACATTACAGTTCAGCGTTTTATATATATATATATATATATATATATATATATATATATATATATATATATATATATATATATATATATATATATATATATATATATATATATATATATATATATATATATATATATATATATATATATATATATATATATAATACACATGAGAGGATGTGCAGTGACTTAATATCTAACATATTCAGAGATTTGAGTAGGGATACCGAGTGCTGTCTGGGGCTAGAGTTAGATATTGTCCTAATAGTAGCTTTGTGTTGAGTAATTAGAGGACGTAAATGATTTTGGGTAGTAGAGCCCCAAGCACAAATACCATAGTTGAGATATGGATAGATGAGGGAGTAATAGAGAGTCACCAGGGCAGGGCGGGGGACATAATATCTGATCTTAGAAAGAATGCCAACAGTTTTTGAAACCTTTTTTGATATATTTAGAATGTGTCCCTGGAAATTCAGCTTGTGGTCAATGAGAATGCCAAGGAATTTGCCATCTAATTTGTTACAAATTTGGGTATTGTTTATTCTGAGATTTATTTGATTAGAGGATTTATTGCCAAACAGAATATAGAAAGTTTTGTCAATGTTAAGGGTGAGTTTGTTGGTCGTTAGCCAAAGATGGACTTTATTTAGCTCAGTATTTACTGTGGCATTTAGAGCAAGGGGGTCAGGACTGGAGTAAATGAAGGTTGTGTCGTCAGCAAATAGAATTGGTTTGAGGTGTTGGGAGGCATTTGGAGGGTCATTAATGTAGATGAGAAAGAGGAGAGTGGCAACATTTATTAATCTTATAGTAGGCATCCTTCAGTCTCGGAAGACTATGGAGTTGCGCCCTTGACAGGGCGCAAAACCTGGGTAGGTAGATATGGAGGAGAAGCTGTTACCCATGCAGCAGGTCCCCCCTCTCCACGTTGCTGAAATTATCCAATAGAAAGGCAATTGCCAATACACATGGTTCCAGCAACGTCGCAGGAGCTGCCAGAACGAGGTCGACGTCAACAACGAACTGCCTTAGGGGCTCCAACTCCGGATTTTTCCTCGAGGTTGACTCCTGAAGCCTTTCCCAAAAAAGGGGTATGGCCGCAAGGCAGCGGAGGTTTAAAATCAGGGTTTTCCTTCCCCTAGATGGGCTGCCTTCCCAGGCTATCGAGTCCCATCTACCCGGAGCAGCTGGTCTTAAGGCGCCAGAGGCACGCCCTCGACCCTTCTCCTGTCGGTAAAAGCAGTTACGCCGGACTTAAAGACTAAGCCACCCGTGCAGGCCAGGAGTTGGACTGGGTTGTCAGAGGCTATTGGAGACGCATGCCGCATAGGAGCATTTTATAGGTCATGGGAGCTCGTCCCCCATTACCACCATAGGGGTTGTCATAGGGCTATGACAACCCCTTGGAACCACAAATCTTATAATCCTAATTATTAATCTTATAATCCTAATAATAATTAGGATATCTTTTCTCCTTGGCGGCTAGAAATAATTGTCTGTGTTATTTTCCTCCTATTTAACAAGAGGCACTTCCCAGTCTCTGTGTACCATTCGCCGCACTTGCTATTTACTGTATTAACTCGCCTAGGTTATAGTATTTGTCCTATCTTGTTACTTGGCTCTATGCATACTCTTATAAAATGTTCCACTGTTTATTACCTTGATAGATTTACTTTATCTGTACTGACTCTTTCTCCTCAACTATGTTATACCATTTGTCATGTACTTTTACTTATAGCCAATAAGCATAATTTGTGCTCTGCAGCTTTTTGCACTATCTGGTTACTTGGCTTTATGCATCTGTTAATAAATGTTGCCACTGTTTATTCACGTTAGATTTACTTTAACAGTACCGCTCTATCTACTCAGCTATATTATGACTTTGTCTTATAGTAACTTTAGCCATTGATCATATTTTGTGTTACTGCAGTTTTACATGTTTACACTACTATTTAATAAATATGTCCCCCCATACTGGCTTGCGTTTTTCTCCCCGATCAGAAAGGTAGGTTACATGTAGTTTATTAGGTAGTACTTAGTTATTATCTTAAACTGGTTGAGAGAGGTACAGCCTTTGACGTCATTGGGAAGGTCATTCCACATTCTGGGGTCCCTTGATTTGTAGAGCATTTCTAGTTTGATTAAGGCGTACTCCTGGAATACCAAATAGTATTTGTTTCTGGTGTGGTGCCCATGGGTTCTGTTACAACCTTCTAGGAAGCGTTGAAGGTCAGGATTGGTATTGCAGTTCATAGTTTTTAAATACATAGAGTACACTTGAGAGGATGTGCAGTGACTTAATATCTAACATATTCAAAGATTTAAGTAAGGGTACCGAGTGCTGTCTGGGACCAGAGTTTGATATTATTTTAATAGCAGCTTTGTGTTGAGTAATTAAAGGACGTAGATGATTTTGGGTGGTAGAACCCCAAGCACAAATACCATAATTGAGATATGGATAGATGAGAAAAAGCTGTGCTACGAAGGTTCTTCAGTACTGGGTAAGAAGAGCCCTACGTACGATTCAGGAAGGTATTCGCACGCAGTCACTAGCAATTTTGATGTAGTTCACTTACGTCTCGATAGATGTCACTAGGGCTTTTCGTTTGGCCAATCAGAGAGAACGTAACATCGCCCATTTTACTGACTTAGCCAGTCACGATGCTGGGTCATTTTTTTTTATTTTTATTTTTACATGCAAGCATGCGTATAAGTTACAATAAAAGTATAAACAAACATGTCATAGAACACAAGCACAAAGCACACATATGTACACAGACAAAGGAACAAATCAAGAGAAGACCAGCCGGAAGGGCTGACCACAAAACACACAAAAGCGCATACACGAAACATAAAAAAAAGAAAACACAGCGGAAGATAAGCATAGAGGAGACACCAAAACTAAACGCACACATAACAAGCCTACCAAACACCTCCAACACAGATGGAGAGGCACCAACACAAAACGATAAACATGCAATAATAAAGATAAAAACAATAAAAGAAACAGACCTCCCAAACAAACTGGAGGCAAAACATAACAAAGAGCCTGAACCTTGGCCGGAACACGCCAACAGCCTGAACCTTGGCCGGAACACGCCAACAGCCTGAACCTTGGCCGGAACACGCCAACAGCCTGAACCTTGGCCGGAACACGCCAACAGCCTGAACCCTTGGCCGGAACACGCCAACAGCCTGAACCTTGGCCGGAACACGCCAACAGCCTGAACCTTGGCCGGAACACGCCAACAGCCTGAACCTTGGCCGGAAACACGCCAACAGCCTGAACCTTGGCCGGAACACGCCAACAGCCTGAACCTTGGCCGGAACACGCCAACAGCCTGAACCTTGGCCGGAAACACGCCAACAGCCTGAACCTTGGCCGGAACACGCCAACAGCCTGAACCTTGGCCGGAACACGCCAACAGCCTGAACCTTGGCCGGAACACGCCAACAGCCTGAACCTTGGCCGGAACACGCCAACAGCCTGAACCTTGGCCGGAACACGCCAACAGCCTGAACCTTGGCCGGAACACGCCAACAGCCTGAACCTTGGCCGGAACACGCCAACAGCCTGAACCTTGGCCGGAACACGCCAACAGCCTGAACCTTGGCCGGAACACGCCAACAGCCTGAACCTTGGCCGGAACACGCCAACAGCGTGAACCTTGGCCGGAACACGCCAACAGCCTGAACCTTGGCCGGAACACGCCAACAGCCTGAACCTTGGCCGGAACACGCCAACAGCCTGAACCTTGGCCGGAACACGCCAACAGCCTGAACCTTGGTCGGAACACGCCAACAGCCTGAACCTTGGCCGGAACACGCCAACAGCCTGAACCTTGGCCGGAACACGCCAACAGCCTGAACCTTGGCCGGAACACGCCAACAGCCTGAACCTTGGCCGGAACACGCCAACAGCCTGAACCTTGGCCGGAACACGCCAAACAGCCTGAAGGGCACGCAATATGACATAAACAAGCGCACACGACATCCACAACCGGACACACAAACGCACAGAACCGCACACCCACAAACAAGCCTTACAAAGAAACCCACAACACACACCGGAGCACGCAGGAACCGGGAAGCATAACCCACCCCACCTACACCTGCCATAAAGTTTGAACAAAATAACATACATAATATTACTAATATACGGTATACATATAATATTATAAATATTAAACATATAATATATATACATATAATTTTATAAAGAGTTAAAAGGACTGACATCAACAAGTGATCCATACAGTGACTCAAAATACAACACAATACACCAGACAATGGAGAGGTGTGGCGAGTGTTGGGGAGTACACTGGGAAGACGTAAATGCAGGCGTAACGTGCTGCATCTGTAACATAAGATTCCACCTGGGCTGTACAGAATTAGCTCCAGGATGCATAAAAAGGCAAGGAATTTACTGGGTTTGCAAAGATGAACAGATTAATGTTAGAGAACCAAATAACTAAACTGATGAAAAACATTCCCGAGTCACAGAGATTATCATTCACAGACAAGTTACCAGTGATATATGCGGACTGGGAAAGTCAACATTGGATAACGACCAAAACTCAGGAACATGATAGTTTAGAGAACCGCAGCAGTAGTGTGGAGGAAGAGACTATTGTGGTACAAAATAACAGCAATATTACAGAGCCAGATAATATAACGATGAGAGCAACAGTGAAACAGAGTGCATAGATGAAGGAATTGGGACGAAAAAACGGAGATGGCTCCAATAAAGAGGTAGACAAGACAGTCGCAGATATAAATACCTTGAAAAACACAAAACCGGAACACATTTGCAAATTCTACGCTAAAGGAATATGCAAATATGGAAAATTAGGAGCAAAATGCCATTTTCTGCATCCTCGAAAATGCAGGAACATGTTGGCGAGGGTACATGCCGTTTTGGAACAGGGTGTAGATACTTCCACCCTAAATTATGTCAATTTTCAATTAGGGACAAAAAAATGCTACAATCTTCAGTGTCCGGAATTCCATGTGAGAGGTACAGAGCGTTATAGACGGGAAGATCAATATGACACTACTGGAAATTTTTTAGAGGAAGGCAGAGAACAGAGTAGTTAAATATAAGAGAGAGGAACAGTCAGATGGAAACCACTACAGGATTACAGAGGGGAACGGAGATACCCACAAGACTGGAATTCAAATTATCAACAAGCACACAGGTACTACACCAGACAACACCCGTCCTACTACCAAAACTGGACGAATCACTTCCAAAACAACCACATCCTGGGACGCAAACACAGTGGCCTCCTACCAGTGCCTCAGATATTAACACCAAGTAAGGCTTCCAGCACTTCCCACTAACCACGATAACATCAATTTATATTTGCCAACATCCAGGGTATAAAAACCACGCAAAACAACAAAGTTCAATTTATAGATGGCTCCTTCATGAGGTAAATGCAGTGTTTGCAGCCCTAACAGAAACCCACACAAAGGACTACCATGATGGTGAAATATGGATCTCAGAGTACAATCTTTTCAGATGTGATAGGAAACACCGGCTTCAGGGTGGGGTCACCCTCTACATCAAAGACACACTCATCTGTACTGAGCTGCTAAACACCTCAAATGATATGGTGGAAGTGCTGATAATCAAAATAGATATTTTAAATGTAGTTATTGTCCTTGTATATAAGTCACCGGAGGCAAACCCTCAGCAGTTTAAAGACCAACTAATGAAAATAGAACACTGCTTGGAAAACCTCACAAATCCAGCTCCGAACATCATCCTGCTTGGGGACTTCAACCAACGGCACCTGAAATGGAAGCACCTGGCTAATACAGTAATATCGGAAAGAATACCAGGAAGTAGTCTAAATGAACAGGCACATGCAAATGACCTGCTACGGATGTGCGACAGGTTTGCCTTAAACCAGCAAATAGTAGAACCAACTAGGAATGTAACAAACTAGGCTGTTGTAAGAATTATCCAGAGTGGTTTATCGACAAAAGAGGATGGGAAGCTGAGCCCGCATGGTGACCTGGGAACCTGACCCCCAGGGGAATTCGCGGTGGAAATAACCGACGCTTTGTTCATAGCTGCGTATAATGAACCATCCTATAGTATTCAGTAATTTAGAGAAAATTAGCCTTTATTCATTTTGCATTAAAATTGTATTGTATAATAGTACTGGGTACAATATCAAGAGTATTCTAATTATTGAGTTTAAGTCACCATCAGTGACGTCACGAATCAGATCTAACTTGTAAGGCGGAGTGACCGGCGGTCATAGGTCATCAGGGGTTGACATGTCTACTATTTCTCAAAGTTCAATTAACCATTTTTGGGATCGGGAACAGCTCTGCCGTTAGATGTTTGTAGTTTAATTTCAGTAAAATAATTCAACCAGTCTGGATCAATTAAGTACAACAGAGGTTAATTGTTATAACTTAACCTTGCTAAAGTAACTGGGTAAGCGATGCGGAACAATACAATGTTCTAGTCTGGGCTAGATCAGACGAGGACAGATCAGTGTGGTCACGGAAGCAGCTGGGAGAGGTCAAACATCTTACCTCTCCCCGAGACCAGCCCAACATCTTTAGCTGGTAAAACATAGAGGTATAGTTGCTATGGTTATGTATAGAAATAGTCTCATTTGCCATTCAGGTCAAGTAGGGAGTGTTAAAGTGACAGGGAGTGAACATATTTAGATTTTGTTTGTTTTCTTTTAATAAATTAAGTTAATAATTTGCATTTTTATTGTTTCCATTTGGTTATGTGTATACTTGTCCTGGTCACGTGGTCCACACGAGGCAGAGTTGTATTGGGCGCCGATTCTAACATCGAATCGGAATTATCATTACCGTGTAATTTATTCCACACTCAAGGTCATCGTTTATAGTGGGGATCAAGCCCCTAGGTTGATTAATTAGCGTGATCGATCCAGACCTCGATCATTGCTCTTGTGTTACTGGTCTGGTGGTGGCAGCGTAGAGGCGACTCTAGGGTTTTGATCAGAGCCTATGTCACGTCATACTGGGTGTAGAATCCTAAGTCGGTCAATCGTCTTAGGACCACGTGGCGTGGAGTTGGCTTTGGTAAAAGTTTTGGAGTCCCTTGGTAGAGGATAAAAAGTAAGAATACGGGTAGAGGGAGTAGAAGGTAGATAAGTAGAGAGAAACCTTAACCCGTGTTACAGGAAGGAGAACACGCTGGACCTCATTTTCACTAATAATGATGAATTGATCAGGAACATAATGATTACAAATACCTGTTACTCAGATCACAACTTAATTGAAGTTATGACAACCATGGGGAGTAGACCTTCAAAACCAGTCCAGATTCCCGGTGGAGGAGTGTGACGGTAACGCGTTGGTGTTCGGCTGTTTAAGGCTAGGGGTATGGCCTCGTTACATAGTTATAAAAAAAAATAGAAAAAACTGGAACTTCGTCTGTGGTAAGGTAAGGAGAAGACACACAAAACACAAGTAAACTTTAACAATGAAATTTTAATTACGTTAAATAAATCAAAACATGAATAAAATGGACAAACAAATTCGTATAATAAAATCAATCAATCAAAAGAATAAGAATAATTAAATGACACAATGAAAAGTTACGTTAAGACAAAATAACAAGAAGTGCAACACAAAAATAAAGGGAAGGTGCTGGAATATTGGCTTTAAGCTACCACCTCTCTCAGTACACGCTAACGTCTAGCCGGGAGAAGTGTTAACTGTGGAAGCACTGAATATTCTGAGGTCTGAGGTCGTGGCGACCCCAGACATCAAGTAGTATGGGGGGGCGAGTGCAGTTGCAGCCAGACTGGCGACCAATCAGCAGAGCCGGTAGCGATCAACAGGTAGTTTGGCGGTTTGAGTCTGAACAGGTGTCCCTGGCTGCATACGTTTTGCTCTCTGGCAAACCTTGCTGGTGTTGTTGTCGTTGTTGGACATTTCTTCCATAGTAGTTTTATATAATTTCAACGACGTAATTGTGGAGGGAAGAGCAGGCTCAATCTCTTGAAGGAGATTATCGTCACAAGGAGATTTCAGCAAATTCAACTTCAATAATAAACAGATAAACTGGGAGCAAATAAACCAGGACTTCACAGAAATAAACTGGGAAGAACAGCTAGAAAATGCAAACCTGAACCAGTGCCTGGAAAAAATAAGCTCAGTAGCACTAGAAATATGTTCAAACTGCATACCTCTAAGAAAAAAGAGGAAGAGATGCAGATTGGAACGGGAACGTCGTTCCCTATATAGGCGAAGAAAACGAATCGCGGAACAACTTGAGAGTCGCACCCTATCTCAAGAACGGCGAAGAAGGTTAGGTAGAGAAATAGAAACAATTGAACGGAAGCTACAAGAATCATACAAAACCCAGGAGAGGCAAAGAGAGCAAAAGGCCATCAGTGAAATAGAAAGAAATCCGAAATATTTTTTCTCCTATGCAAAATCAAGATAAAAAACCACATCTAGTATCGGGCCCCTGCGAAAGGGAGATGGAACTTTCACCGATGACAACAAAGAAATGAGCGAGCTACTGAGGACGCAGTACGACTCTGTTTTCAGCGAGCCATTAAACACACTAAAGATTGATAACCCAAATGAATTTTTCATGGATACGATACCAACATCAAATCATATATCAGACGTCACCCTATCCCCACTGGATTTTGAAGAAGCCATAAACAGTATGCCTATGCACTCTGCACCAGGCCCGGATTCTTGGAACTCCATATTCATAAAGAACTGTAAAAAACCACTATCGTAGGCCCTCCACATTCTGTGGAGACAAAGCCTAGATACTGGCGTTATTCCTGATATACTAAAAACAGCAGAGATAGCACCACTTCATAAAGGAGGAAATAAGGCAGAGGCAAAAAATTACAGACCGATAGCGCTAACATCGCACATCATAAAAATTTTTGAGAGTGCTAAGAAGTAAAATCACAAAATACATGGAATCACAGCAACTCCATAACCCCGGACAACATGGTTTCAGAACAGGGCGCTCTTGCCTGTCGCAGTTGCTGGACCACTATGATATGGCATTAGATGCTATGGAAGACAAACATAACGCGGATGTAATTTACACAGATTTCGCAAAAGCTTCTGATAAATGTGACCATGGTGTTATTGCACATAAAATGCGTTCAAAAGGAATTACCGGAAAAATAGGCAGATGGATCTACAATTTCCTGACCAACAGAACCCAATGTGTAATAGTCAACAAAATAAAATCCAGCCCATCAACCGTGAAGAGCTCAGTCCCCCAGGGTACTGTGCTTGCTCCAGTACTTTTTCTCATCCTCATTTCGGACATAGACAAGAACACAACCTATAGCACTGTATCATCCTTTGCAGATGACACTAGGATCTTCATGAGAGTAGGCAACATAGAGGACACGGCGAACCTCCAGTCAGATGTAGATCAGGTCTTTCTATGGGCTACAGAAAATAATATGGTGTTTAACGAAGATAAATTCCAGCTCATGCGCTACGGAAAAAATGAAAATATAAAAACGGAAACCACGTACAAAACTCAGGCAAATCATAACATAGAACGAAAAGGCAATGTAAAGGATCTGGGTGTACTCATGTCGGAAGACCTTACCTTTAAAGAACACAATAAAGTAGCCGTCACAACTGCAAGAAAAATGACAGGTTGGATAACAAGAACTTTTCACACTAGAGATGCTATACCGATGATGATACTTTTCAAAACGCTTGTGCTCTCTAGAGTGGAGTACTGCTGCACAATGACAGCCCCTTTCAAAGCTGGAGAAATTGCTGACCTGGAGAGCGTGCAGAGATCCTTTACTGCTAGAATCCACTCAGTAAAACATCTAAACTATTGGGACCGACTAAAGAGCCTAAAACTGTACTCCCTTGAGCGCAGGCGGGAGAGGTACATAATAATTTACACGTGGAAAATATTAGAGGGGCTGGTCCCAAACCTGCACACAGAAATAACATCACATGAGACCAGAAGACATGGCAGGATGTGCAGAATACCCCCGTTGAAAAACAGAGGTGCAACTGGTACTCTGAGAGAGAACTCTATCAACATCAGAGGTCCGAGACTGTTCAACACGCTTCCACTACACATAACTGGCCGACCCCTCACAGTGTTCAAGAGAGAACTGGATAAGCACCTCCAAAGGATACCTGATCAACCAGGCTGTGACTCGTACGTCAGGCTGCGAGCAGCCGCGTCCAACAGCCTGGTTGATCAGTCCGGCAACCAGGAGGACTGGTCGACGACCGGGCCGCGGGGACGCTAAGCCCCGGAAGCACCTCAAGGTAACCTCAAGGTAACCTCAAGGTAAGGTAACACACACACACACCCTACCCGCACCCCACAGCCACGCACACAAAAGGATACACAAAATACAAAGAAATCATATGCGAGGAACACAGTCCTCAAGAGGTAGAAGCGTACTTTTTAGGGAAAAAATCGTAAGGATAATTCTTCTTATAAGCCTCCCAAATCAAATCCTCAAGGTAGGAAGGATTACGGATCCCCCGCGACCGAGGGGGTATCATAAACTCTGGAACATCTAGATCAGGCGACAACGGCCAACGCTTTAAGGTCACTGACGCAAGTCACTTAACGAGGCCGGGGAGTGCCAACCACGCCCTGCGAGGAAGCAGATGACACTGAACATGCGGACGAGGGTAGCCGAGACCGCCTCGCCGTCGTATGCACAGGAACAGGGGACGGTTGACGAGACGGTAGCACCTCCACTGAGACCGCAGGAGACACGGAAGAGACGGCCGGAGACGGAAGAGGCGGCAAGACTGCTGCCGAGGAAACGGAGACCGAGGAAGGGGTCTCAGAACCCCCAGAGTGAGCATCTTTTCTCAACACCACTACCAGGCCCCCCCGCTCACCACGAACCTCAGCAGGGGGAACTACCTCCCACGTGGAACCGGAGCCATCCGTCGCAGGCGACGCCCCCGAAGCAGGAGCCACAGACACCATACTTGAAGCGGAGGCCGGAACACCGGTACCAGCATCCTCAAGCAAATGCACCTCCGCCACCACCGTGGTAGGCAACACACCCGGAGCCACCTCACCGCCGCCAGAAGATCCACAATCGCCGAATTCGCCAACATCGGCCCACGCTTGAGAGGAATGCTGGGAACGCTTAGGTTCAGGCCGCACATCGTCAGACCCGGAGGCAGACTCGGAGACATGGGCAACACTAGCCGGCCGAACTGAAGCACGACGCAGAACGGCAGCATCCTCAACCACATGGGGTACCAGGCCAGGGACAGGAAGAAGCGCCGGATCCACCCCAGCACCCAGCACATCCGGAACCTGAGGCACGGACATAAGGTCAGGGGGAGCAGCCGAAGACGCGGGAGAAGACGGGGTACCCGCACATGGTGCACCAGGAAGGCTCTCAGGAACAGGGAGAACAGTGACGGGAGCAGGTAGACCAACCGACGGCACCACATCACCCGGAGGAAGAACAGCAACCACCGGGGGCTCGCCGGGCGACGCAGAGGGGGGGGGGGGGGCCGCAGCAGCAGCGAACGGGACCCGCACCTCCTCATCTCCGGAATCCACGCCCTGAGGGAGCGGCGGGAAATCCTCCTCCCGGAACAAGTTGACAGGAGCAGCAGGGACCTCAGAGCACTCGGCAGCCTGATGCCCCAGCTGGCCACATTGGAAACAAGTACGGGGCTGCCGGGCATAAAACACCCGGACGTAGTAACCTAGCAGCCGGACAGAAGACGGGGTATCCGACCGCAGGCGCATACTTAAGGTACGGATGTTCGTCCGCCGCCCAGCATATCTCCGAGGAAAGCGTGTTCACTCGCACACCGACTACTGCACCATACCTCCCGAAGTAGCGCCGGAGGAGGTCTTCAGGGAACTCCAGGGGCGCACTGTGGACACTGATATAAGTCAGGGCACCACTGTGGTCCGAGATCACCACAGAGCCGGCTGCATCTGGCAACGGCAACGTACACTCCTCGTATCGATGAAGGAAGTCACGGTACTCCTCCTCCCTCACGAACTTGACAGCCACCCGGTGGGTGTGGAACCGACCTGTGAGATTTATATTTATTTAATTTATATGAATTTATATTTACGTTAATTTATATACTTCGATAGCAATTTGTATAATGATAAGTGGACTGTATTTCTGCAATAATCTCATAATCTCACAAATCGATCCTCTACACATTAGGGGGGGTTTATTAAATTAATATATATGCAGCCAATCAAACTACAGTATCTACATACATTAAGAGGTTCCTTATCTTATAGTACAGCAGGTTAGTCCACCAGGTATAACTAGGGTGTAGACACCAAATTATCCTCTTTGAGGTAGCTTCCATATCACCCAGTAACTGGTGCACAAATCTTGCATCCTCGTCTTGACCTGTCAAAAGTGCGCTAGCTGTGAAGCCAGATACCTATATATGACAAGTATATCAGAGAAAACAGTACATGGAACATGAAGACCTGGCTTAATTACCTTTAGTTTGAGGCTTCCGTGATCTAACCGGGTCACCCTATATAATGACATTAATGGCCACTAATGATAATAATGGGTTTCGGAAGAACACTTAACTTGATTTGTTGACAGCGTGTTGACAGATGGTACACCTTTGGTATCCATAACACTACGTCCAAGTAAAATTAACAGGAGCCGAATTTGCTCCCGTGTGAGCCTCTGGTCTCGTATAACAACAATGGCTGCCCTCCTTCCTCCCTCTGACGCCTGGCTTACATTGTCCAGATTTCAGAACGTGATAGAAGGGTCACATTTACTCTACTTTAATATTGATAATTAAGTTAATTTATATAAGATGTTTTTATGATGGTAAAGTCCAAAGACTAATGTATTTAAGAATAATTCCCAGCAGAATAGCTGGTGAATTATAATAGTATGTGGTGATGATATCCCGTTTTCTATAGACGGTAATTCCACTACAAGTTACGTTTTCTATGGGTAACTTGTTGGTAATACAGTTATTATCTGTATGATATATTAAATGGTGTCGGATTTTCCGACATAATTCCCCAGGGGCTGCTCACGGGTCGAAGTCCTAATTAGAACAGACGAACACCGATACTCCTCCTCGAATTATTACATTAATTTGATGTTAGTAGTTAGTAATCACACATTTGTGTGTCTGTTCGTACAGGACGGATGTCCCGTACTAGAGTTGCAGGGGTTAGAAGTCTAATGCGATTCATTTCCCTGTCAACTCTTGAAAGGCTAATATTCAAGCCTATTACATATTATTTAACCCAGAAGACTGAATGTGATCAAGTATACAGTCAAGTATGATTCAGGGACTGCAGTGAGATCAGTGACATTAGATATAACTTGAAGTTTCTTCAGGTAACTGGTCACTGATATATAAACACTGAGGCCCATGGAATACATCTTGATTAAATAATAAATGTATCAAATCAGTCATCAATTTATTAGGGTTTAATTTAGTTAATTGATTCAGAGGATTGAATAGCTCATCATTAAAGTAAAGTATGGTTCTGAGACTGCAGTGGGTTCAGTGACATTGGTCGCAGTGACTTGTAGCTGTTTAGGCTACTGTTCACTGATTTGCCACTGAGGCCTCATGAACTCATCTCAGCTTTAAATGATGATACTAACATCAACCTCTGTTGGTATAGTCAGCTGTAATCTCCTTAGTATAATGCTACTGGAGAAATATAATCAGCTGACAAATTTAGATTTCTATTGGTATTGTTTATCTGCAGGCATAGGTCTCCTCAGGCTTGATACTGGGCCTGAGAGTAATTTACCTCCTGCAGAGTTTAACATGGTTATGCCCTGATATTTAGTAGGGCTACCGATGAATCGATGGTAGTAGTCTGTCCCTACAAGGAGACCGAAGTCGGTGAGGTGATCAGACTTAATATTATCTGCCAATTTTATTCCTCTATTTCTCAGGAATTTGGCTGTTGCTCTCAGACCTTGAACTTGTAGGTCTACTGGTATTTTGTCCACCACAATGGCTTGTACTCGACAGATACCTGCCTAAACGTACTGATGGTTGTACCACCTGGTAGACTTGAGGTCCTGCATCTGTTACAAACCCTGAGATGTTGAATGACATCTGGGCTACAGGCCTTAATTGTAATTCATCTGCCAGCTTTTTAGTGACATATGTTCTCTGGGATCCTTGGTCAAACAACCCACGGGTATGGACCTTGGCCCTCTTATTCAGGATGGTAATTTGGGCAGTAGGCAAAGTCGTATTACCTTTAGACTTTGCCGATTGGACACTCTTTGTTTGTTGCACCTTGCAGTACTGTACTGTGGTGGGAATGCTATCTTCCACCTTGGGTCTTGAATACGTTAATTTCGTATATTTGCACAGTGCTGCATGGTGCCTACCTCTTCTACACCTGTTACAGGTGTTGAATTGGGTATCACAATAGTCTATGTTGTGTGACTTGAGACACCTCGAACATCTCCCTAATTCCTGGAGTCGCTCAATACGAGTGTCTCTGGTTGGATAATTAGCACAACGGTATGTTGAATGTTTCTTTTTGCAGAACATACATGTCCCCCAGCCTACTGCACGTTTGGAAGTTACCGGTTTGGGTGAACTAGTAACAGTAGGCTTGGAGGATGCTGCTGCATTGTCAGATTTTCTGCAACTTGATGTTTGAGTAATTGGTTGATGTTTATTTGGGGTGGTTGTTTTACCCTTTAATTGACTATTATTTTCTATTTCTGAAGGCTTGCAAGAGGCTTTAACTTCCTCATTTGCTCGTCGTTTGTTTATGATGGAATGTAAACCTTCAGTGATGTCCTGTACTGTCAGGATGGTGTTATGTTGATGTGCATATAATTCATCTAGTATATCGCTGGACAATTTTCGTTGAAGGACTACTTTGGTCATCCATTCACTAGTAGTTATATCAACCTTAAGACTGAATATTCTTAGTAGTGACTCAAACTCCATGCTGAAGGATTGTAATGAGTCAGCAGTCTGATCAGGTTGAGGTAAATCCAGCAATTGTAGTACTAGATGTATGACAGTTTTCTCATTGCCAGCATTATCCTAGGAGGCTGGACTGGGAAATTAGTGCTGTCGCTATTTTCATTTACATTTTCTACTACTGGTTCAGCTTCACCTCTAGTTTGGAGGCATGTTAACTTAGTAGCCTCAGGTATTGGGTTTTCAGAAACCACAGAGACTGTGGATAAATTGTCTGAAAACTGCTTAATTTCTGGTGGTATATTATTGGGTGAAGCTGTAGTGGGTGAAGCTTTATCCTTGTTGATTAAGGATCTAATCTGGCTTTACATTTATTCTCAAAAAGATCCAGATCATCCATAACATTATCTACTTTATTTGATGTACTTGCTATTTGTTCTGATTCAATTATCCTGTGTAAATGTTCCAACCTGCCTTGAGTTTCTTCTTCATATTGTGCTAGGTCAGACAGGAATGGTTCCACATCTTCAACTACTACGTCATCGTGGACTTGATTTTGGTAAGATTTCCTATTTGCTTTCAATATATGCAATTGGGTTTGAATCTGTAACAGTGGTATTTTCAACCGATGATAATTAATTACAGGCTCATATAACAACTGTTCATATTGGTTGAGATCTCTTGTTAGTTGGCGTTTGCTTGATATTAAAGCACGCTTTGCTTTCTGTGGATTAGTCATGGTGACTTGTTAATTGAGCACCACTGGCTCATAAATTGTGAGCAAGTACTAATGGTAGCCTAGGGTAAATTCTGCACTCACTAGGCAATAATCCTACCTCTACTAGAGGTTAGCACTTAAAATTAATACACATTATATATATACAATCATACACACTAATGATTTGAGTGATAAACCAGTGTCACTGGAAGTACCTTTAGGTTAGCTCTTCTATATCACCCTAGGATGGTAGAGACACTAATTAATCACTCAAAGGTGTAATGATCATAAGTAATTTATTATATATACAACTCAACTCGAGTTGATAAAAATTACACCCAAAATAGGGTCTGCACCATTCATTAATGGTGTTAGGTTATCAATATAGTACAACTGACTATGGTAATAATGGGACTAGGATGAGCAATAATAGTTCAACTAGTCAATGGTTAATATCCTACCCTGTTGTGGGTTGGCAATTAGTAAATATTATACTGTGATCACTAGTGCAATATATATTAAATAATTCTCTATTTTGGAGAAATAATATACACAATTATTGATAATAGCCTCTTAATTAGCCTCTATGAAACTTCTAATATTATCTAGAAGTATTAAATATTATTAGTGACCTCGCGAAATAAACTCCACAAAATTCGTAGATAATCTCTCGCGAAATGTAACACCACGAAATCCGTGAACAATCTCGCGAAGACACAGTCACTAATTTGGCTGGATTCTATATTAGCGCTGTCATTTCACGAAATAACACGCCACCAAATATCTGTGGGTGTGCATGAAACCGCTGACGAAGCTGAACTGGGCTGAGGGAGGCTCCTGAGCTCCTCGAGGCTAGCTGCCGTCTTGACTGCTGGCTTTGTTTAAATAACACTGCACTAGTATATTTAATGAATCCACTGGTTAACTGGTTCATCCGGTACTAAGATGACCAAATGTGGGTTCATAGGACCGAATATTCCGGTTCCGAAGGTCCAAATAATGTGGGAACCGACCTGTGAGATTTATATTTATTTAATTTATATGAATTTATATTTACGTTAATTTATATACTTCGATAGCAATTTGTATAATGATAAGTGGACTGTATTTCTGCAATAATCTCATAATCTCACAAATCGATCCTCTACACATTAGGGGGGGTTTATTAAATTAATATATATGCAGCCAATCAAACTACAGTATCTACATACATTAAGAGGTTCCTTATCTTATAGTACAGCAGGTTAGTCCACCAGGTATAACTAGGGTGTAGACACCAAATTATCCTCTTTGAGGTAGCTTCCATATCACCCAGTAACTGGTGCACAAATCTTGCATCCTCGTCTTGACCTGTCAAAAGTGCGCTAGCTGTGAAGCCAGATACCTATATATGACAAGTATATCAGAGAAAACAGTACATGGAACATGAAGACCTGGCTTAATTACCTTTAGTTTGAGGCTTCCGTGATCTAACCGGGTCACCCTATATAATGACATTAATGGCCATAATGATAAATAATGGGTTTCGGAAAGAACACTTAACTTGATTTGTTGACAGCGTGTTGACAGATGGTACACCTTTGGTATCCATAACACTACGTCCAAGTAAAATTAACAGGAGCCGAATTTGCTCCCGTGTGAGCCTCTGGTCTCGTATAACAACAATGGCTGCCCTCCTTCCTCCCTCTGACGCCTGGCTTACATTGTCCAGATTTCAGAACGTGATAGAAGGGTCACATTTACTCTACTTTAATATTGATAATTAAGTTAATTTATATAAGATGTTTTTATGATGGTAAAGTCCAAAGACTAATGTATTTAAGAATAATTCCCAGCAGAATAGCTGGTGAATTATAATAGTATGTGGTGATGATATCCCGTTTTCTATAGACGGTAATTCCACTACAAGTTACGTTTTCTATGGGTAACTTGTTGGTAATACAGTTATTATCTGTATGATATATTAAATGGTGTCGGATTTTCCGACAGTGGGCAGTAACAAGCTCAATACCGTAGATAGCCTCCACTGGGATACGAAGCATATCACACATCACCAACTCAATGGTCGGATATCCAGCCTTACACGTGAACTCCAGTATGTCCGTAGTTCCAGCACCTATTGCAGAGTGTGGAGAGGCAATGTATTCATGAATTGAGCATCTAGCACCAGCAAGAATTATGGAAGGCAGAGGTGTCTTGTCTTGCCTTGCTTTCAAAGGTAATCTTGATTACCCTCAGAGGTTAATGACAATAACCACGACGGGGGTTGAGTAAATACTCAAATCTCTGAATATGTTAGACATTAAGTCACTGCACATTCTCTCATGTGTATTATACATATATAAAACGCTAAACTGTAATGCCAATCCTGATCTCAAAAGCTTCATAGAAGGTTGTAACAGAACCCATGAGCACCACACCAGAAATAAATACAGTTTTGATATTCCTAGAGTACGACTTAATCAAACCAGAAATGCTCTACAAATCAAGGGGCCCAGAATGTGGAATGACCTTCCCAACCATGTTAAAGACTGTACCTCTCTCAACCAGTTTAAGTTAAAAACGAAGCTATACCTAATAAATTCCCTGTAACCCACCTTACCCCTCTGTTGTCAACCCATGTATGTTTTTTGTTTTTTTTTGTTTTTCAAATCAACGCTGTTTGAATGTAATTTTCTGTAATAATTTGTAATTGTACTTGTGCTGCTTTTTCAACAATGTTCCCCCCTCTTTTACCTCTATTTTTATATGTACTCAACACATCTTATTCTTTTTACCCATTAGTTTTAAGCTTTAGTCATTAATGTTTTTCCTGCCCGAAACGCTTTGCGTAATAGTGGCTTTAGGCATTGCATGTACTAGCTCTATCTATAAAGCCAACAGACTTTGTAAAATCTCTTTATGAATGTACCTTACCTAAATAAAAATTATTATTATTATTATTATTATTATTATTATTATTATTATTATTATTATTATTATATTAAATGTGTCAATCTGGAGGAGAGCCTTTGGCCTTGAGGGTATATTAATATTCTCATGGCAGTCATCAAGTTTTCTTTTCCAGGTCACAACATGGTGTGAAAGAATGTTAGTGCCAATGCTGACAATTCAATTTATTTATTTATTTATTTATTTATTTATTTATTTATATACAAGAAGGTACATGGCGATTGTGAGGATACATAGCATAGTAATTACATTCTTGTAAAGCCACTAGTACGCGCAGCGTTTCGGGCAGGTCCTTAATCTAAGAAAATTTTAAGTATGTAAATACTTGCAAAATTTGTAAAAATGATAACAGATACATAGCAAGAAAAAATATAAGATGAGAGAAATTTGTAGGTATATTAAAGCACCTAGGTAGCTCAGATTGATTGCAATGACAGCTTGAATGGTAGTTTAACAAAACTTAGCAGGCACAATACAGCATATGGCTAGCACATAAAAGAAGACAGCAATGAACACAATGATAAAGTTGTTTGGGTTAAGTACATAAAGATTGGGAGATTGGGTAACACTAGATACAGAGCAAATTTAAAGCTCAGTGTAGGAAACTACGAAGATGAAATTAGGTACTTTTTGTTTTTGTTTTTGTTTTTGAATTAAACATTTTTGGAGCCCCGAACTGGTATCTGACTAATGTAGGACAAAGCAGCTAGGAAGGTGCCTGTTTCCTTAGCAAGGGCAATAATGAAGCAAGTGCCAGTCCGGGAAGGGGTTAAAGATAACACAAGTATCCATATAGTCAACAAGGTTAAGTTTATGTATGTAAATCCTCAGGGCGGATACTGTACGTTCATTATGGCAAACATCAAAATAGTTAGACCACAAAGCAGGCCTAACAGATCATGGTATGTAGCAGTATTTGAAGGAATCATGTGTGTTCAAATGTGATTACGACGCCATGGTTCCCATTAAAGAGGAAGGGGGGGGGGGTAGATGAAGTTGTAACAACTAAAGATTTTTTTTTTTTTTTTTTTTTACATGCAAGCATGCGTAGAACGTACAAGAAAAACAGAACAAATATAACATAGAACAAAGTACAAAGCACACATATGTACAAGGACAAAGGAACAAATCAATAGAAGACCAGCCAGAAGGGCTGACCACAAAAAAATGCATATACAAACAATACACAATTAGTAACACAGTGTAAAACAAACATAAGGGAAAACCCCAGGACAAAATGCACACAAAACAAGCCTGCTAACACCTCAAATACATACAGAGAGGCGAGAAACATACAAGAATAAGGACAATAACAATAAAGAAAACAGATCCGCCATAAACGGAAGGCAAAACAGAAAGAGCACACGCCAACAGCCTGAAGGGCACACAATATGACAAACAAGTGCACACGACATCCATAACCGAACACACAAACGCATAGGATCCGCACACCCCCCCCCCCCCACGAGCCATACAAAAAAAAAAACCCAAAACAAACCGGAGCACGCAGGAACCGGGAAACAATACCCACCCCACCCACTCACATACACACCCCACAACCAGGCAACACAAAATACATAGAAATCACTTGCGAGGAACCTCGTAAGAAATGTACTTCTCCGGGAACTGCTCACGAGGATATTTCGACTTGTAAGCTTCCCAGACGAGATCTTCAAGGTCGGTAGGGTTTTTGATCCCCCGCGCTCGAGCGGGTATCATAAACTCGGGAACATCTATATCTGGCGGCATCGGCCAAAGCCTAAGGTCACTGACGCACGTCGCATAACGAGGCTGGGGAGCGCCAACCACGCCCTTCGAGGAAGCAGATGACACCGGAGAAGCGGACGAGGGACGCCGAGCCTGCCACGCCTTCGCCATCGGAGCAGGTGTCGGACGCTGAGACGACAGCACTTCCACGGATACCGCAGGAGACACGGAAGGGACTGCAGGAAACGGAAGAGGCGGCAAGACCGCTGCCGAGGAAACGGGTAACGAGGAAGGGGCCACAGAACATCCAGAGCGAGCATCCTTTCTCAACATCACCACCAGGCCACCCCGCTCACCACCAACTACAGCAGGGGGAACCACCGCCCACGAAGAACCGGAGCCATCCGACGCAGGACCCTCGGACACCGGACCAGAGGTTGAGGCCGAAACGCCGGCACCGGCATCCTCAGGCAAGTGTACCTCCGCCACCACCGTAGTGTGCACCACATCCGGAGCCACGCCACCGTCAACGGAAGGACGACACTCGTCGAAGTCGCCAACATCAGCCCACACAGAAGAACGCCGGGAACGCTTAGGCTCGGGCCGCACATCATCAGACCCGGAGGCAGACTCAGCGACCCGCGCAGCACCAACCGAGCGAACCGACGCACGCCGCAGCACGGCAGCCTCCTCAACCACACGGGGCACCAGGCCAGGCACAGGAGGGAATTCCGGATCCACCTCAGCTCCCAGCACAGCCGGGACAGACGGCGAGGGTGCAGGGACCGGGACAGACACAGCAGAGGAAGAACTGGAAGACGAGGGGACCGAGCAAACGGCAGGCGGAAGAGGCTCAGGGACACCAGCAGGAGCACTAGGCGAGGACCCAACCTCCGGAGGAGATGCGGCAACAACAGGGGGCGCAACAGGCGGAGCAACAGCTGCTACAGAGGGCACCTCCTCAGCCGAAGAGACGTCCATACCCACCGAATCATCCCCCACAGGAAGGGGCGGGAAATCCTCCTCACTGAAGAGGTTCACTGGTGCAACAGGAGGCGCAGAACAGTCAGCAGCCTGATGGCCCAAAAGACCACAACGATAACACGTCCGCGGCTGACGGGCGTAAAACACCCGAACGTTGAACCCCATAAGGCGCACAGAGGACGGAATATCCGCCCGGAGTCTCATGCCCAGGGTGCGAATGTTAGACCACACACCCTTAAGAGGACTAGAAGACACCACGTTCACTCTCACACTAACAACTGCGCCAAACCGCCCGAAATACCGCCGTAGCAGAGCCTCTGGAAACTCCAAGGGAGCCCCATGCACACTGATGTAAGTAAGTGCACCACTTCTATCCGAGAGGGTGACAGTGCCCGCACCATCCGGCAGGGGCAGTGTCCGCCCCTCGTATCGCCGGAGAAAATCGCGATACGCCGCCTCCTCTGCAAACTTCACAATGGCCCTACGGGCCGTTACCAACTCTACCCCATAAATCGCAAACACAGGGACAGAGAGCAGTTCACAAGCCAGGGCAATCTCCGGGTAACCAGCCCGCACAGAGAACTCTAGTCCCACAGACTGAGCCCGGACGACTGGGGGTAGAGGGACCCCCATCGTAACGCCACGTCAGCACAGGCGAGCAGACACACACCCCCCCCAACCGGCCGAAACGGGCAAACAACACCAAACTGCTGGAGCGCCGATTCAACACGTCCGCCCCGCACCGAAGCTAGGGCCAGA